>NW_026125310.1:0-171348 GCF_943737965.1 Phodopus roborovskii | reverse complement strand
AGGTCCAGATGGCATAGATTATACACATCCTTTAGATAGATCTGTAGATGTTGTCCACTGTACATTATTTCTGTTTTTCTTAAAAGTAACTTCCACACATACTCAGCAAGTGGTTCAATTTGTTCCCTCCCTTTGATTACCCTAATTCATCCACGTTCCTAATATTGGCCCTGATTATTCTTCACATATCTCGGATAGTCATACTTCCACTAAAAGGCAATCTCTGTTAACAGGGGAAGTCTGACCCAGAAGGAAGTCTCTTGTGGAGCATATTTATCGGTCAGCTTTGCAACTCAGGATGCTCTTTTAAACAAACATCCATTCAACTTTGTATCTTTTACTTCTAAAAGCAGCAGGAGCTTAGATAATAATAGGGCCTTTGTTATTTTAGTTAATCCTACTTTTCATATTAGTAATTTCTTTATTGTCATCATCCTGTATGTTCTTTACCACTTATCCCTCTCTTAGTTTTAAGTGCTCCTTCCGGTGTTGTGGTTGGTGCACATAATTAATTTATCCTGTTCATATCATGGAATTTTTTCTTTTACTGTACAAATACAGAAGGTTATTGTGCCAGATATACTAGCTTGGGTTAGCATTACAGTCTTTCATAAATTGAAGTATACCACTCCAAGCACCTTTGACTTTAAAGCTGCCACTAACTAATCGTCTTTTACTCTTATGTGCTTGCCTGTATAAGAAACATGTGACTTCTCTTGTGGAGCTTTCAAATCCTTTCTTTGCTCTATATATTTAGTTTTGAACCTCTGGTATGGCATGGAGGTTTTTCTTTCTGGTTCTGTCCAGAAAATTTATATTGTAAGCTTTGACACTCATATGAGGATTCACTTCCTTATTTGGGGGGATGGAGGGATTTGCTGAAGATATGCAATATCTCTGGTCTAGAATTCTTCTTCTAAGTCTATAAGTATGGAGTGTTTTTTTTTCATGATATTCCAAAAGTCTTGAATGTTATGTCTTGGGACTTTTTAAAAACTTTCATTTACCTTGATTAATCAACCTACCTAGACTTTCTCTACAGTTTGGGATTCTTTGTCCCTACCATTTACATCTTATATATGATCTATTCTCTCAGTGATGAATTCCACTGAGTCCTTTTACATTGACTCATTGGATATTTTCAAATTACAGCTTAACAGTTTGAATTTAATTCCTATATTTCTATCTCTTTTCTGAATTCAGATTTCATATTCTGAATTGTCTTTATTATTTCATTCAACTGTTTGTGATTTTTTTAACTTCGTGATGAATTTAATCTATCTTCTTTAGGGTTTGTCTTTTTTGAACTGATGAATGCTTCACAGAGAATTTTTAGCTGTTTGTTTCAATTCTGGGTCTTTCAGATTAACCTATGTTTTTTCTTTCTGGAGACCTTTATTTTAGGACTGGTGGTCTTTGGTGAGGAATATGCCTTTTTTTTTTTTTTTAGCTTTTTCATATTGCTTTTGTTTGGGGAAAAATATACTTAATGGGTTTAATTGTTTATTGTTTCTTTGCATATGAGTTCCCAGCTATTGAGTATGAGTGTTTTAGATTCCATTCTGCTGCTATGAACAGACACTATGATTACAGCAACTTTTATAAATTAAATATTTATTAGACTTGAAGTTTTGGAGGTTAAGTGTATGGTCTTTGGGTCATCATGGAAGGACACTTACAGGAATGATGCTGAAGCCATAGCTGAAAATTTACATCCCTCATTCACTGGCCAGAAGACATAAAGAGACACACTCATACAGATTTTAAAACCTCAATGCCCACTCCTAGAGACTATCCTCCTCCAAAGACAGAGCTACTACAAACATACCTACTACAACAAGGACACATTTCTTAATACTTCTGAACAGTTCTTGAGCTGTGACTACAAATGCAAATTTATGAGCCTCTTGGATCATTCCTTTCCAATCCACAAAAATTAGTTTGGTTCTATTTCTAAGTATTAATTCTAACTTTACCAATTCCAAATCAGGTAGGAAAAGCCTGAAACATCAGTCCTTTGGTCAGTTGGCTTTGGATAACTAATGGGAAGGAAGGGTTATTCCAGTTCATTGGCTATTGAGATGTGTGTCTTTATTGCCATGGCTTGTATGGATACTGGATAAGGCACAGGGGAAGGCTGCTGTGTAGGGCTGATTAGTTCTGCCCAAGGAGGTTCTATATAAAACTGCTTGGGTAAGATAGTAAGCAGAAAATGCTATAGGTCAGGGTTGAGGACTCTTAACACTAAGGCCTATGTGGCACAGATGCTTGCAAAATAATGAGTCAGATACCCACCAGGTTTTGTGATTTATATATAAGTTTCCTTTCTCCTAGATAGTGAAGGACTTTATTTTCAAGGGTATCTATTTATCTACAAAAAATAATGTAGATCAAAGAAATTCCTTATAGTCAAATTTTACATAGGAAGGTAGATAATACGGAAGAGTGATAATGTTAAAGTTTTTATCATTGCTTGGGAATAAAAGAAGTTATGGTTCCAATGATCAACCTTGAAAAGGAAGTTGAGTTTTATGGATTGCCTAGGAAGAGTGGAAAGTAAGACAAAGACTTGAAAATGACAGAGGGAAACTTGCTCTGGAGCTTTCATCTAGACACAATTTCCTCAGAGTACTGTTTCCATGCTCTGATTTTCATTTATCCTCAAGTCATATGGCCCCTCTCGACAGCACCTTAGAAGGTCGAGTTTAGTTTTTTTATCTGTTTACAGTATGAACTCTTTCTTTGATCCCATTGACATTCAATATGTCCTAGACAAAGAAAGAAAAAGGAAAGGGGAAAAAGGAAATTAGGTGTAAGGATAAATGACCAAGAAAGAAATTAACTATTAGTTAAAAATTCACATATTCTTTTATAATTGTTTTTAATGTCAAAGTCGATAGACTCAGCTTTTTAGTCAGTTGGCTGCTTTGTGACCTTGGGTAAGTTTTATTTATCTTAATCATTAGTCTTTGGTTTATGAAAAATAAAAGCCAGAATAAGAATGTGCTATCATATAAGCCTCCTTTTTATAATTAATTGTATTCCACAAGTCTGCTGGTCAATAGATTCTCTTGTTTATATCATTACTATTAATAATAAATAAGAATAAAAATACCCTGTGCAGTGCTAGGAATCACCTCTGTGTGCTATGGTCGTTTTTCAGCTTACAGAAACAAACCTTAGCCACATGGAAGAAAAACCCACAAGAAGAAACAAGGTTACATCATGCAGCGTGAGAATCAGGGGGGAGATGCTTGCATGCATACTCTTTTAATGTACTGGGTAATTACCATGGTTTCTCTAGGTACTTTAGGTTTATATCTGAGAACAAAGTGTTGTATACCAAGAACTCTAACTGAGCACTTAACATGCACATGGCACAAATTTAAACCAATAAACATAGAGTGAATAAACCAATAATGATTCAATAATGGCCGTAGCTATTTTTCAATGATTATATTAGTACCACATAAATGTCAAGTGCTACAGAGACTGGTGTTTATTCTTATTGTGTCTTTTAAGATTCCTTCTTTGGCTGAGAATGCCCAAGGACATAAGAAAGACTGTTCATATGAATATAGTTTATGTGAAGGTGTAGATAGAAAAATAAAGACAGAACATAAACAAAAATGTTATATATATGTACACATATATATACATATACTTTTCAGTAATATTAATTTGAAATACATTTTATAATTAAAATGTAAGAAGTCAATTCTCAAGAAAAAATGTGAATAACATGTTTTTAGAAATGTGCATATGAAAATGAGACAGTTGGTACCTGTAATCCTAACCCTGGGGAGGTACCATAAAGGAAGTCCTATGTTTAAGATTATTCTTAGATATCAGAATTTGGGATTAGCCTGTTCTGCATGAGGCTGCCATAAAAGAACAAATGTAAATAAAAATTCAATTAAAGTTTAGGGAATAAAGGAAAGATACTGTTTTTACACACACACACACACACGATCTTCATTTTTGAAGGGTGGTTGGTATCACATACATTTAATCCCATTTCTTGGGGAACAGAGAGGCAGGTGGATCGCTGCCAGTTTGAGCCAGCCTGGTCTGCAGAATGAGTTCAGACATTAGGACTGTTTTCACAAAGAAAATCTTCTTGACAAACAAAAAGACAAAAAGAAAAACAACAACATACTTTTGCATGCTTTTCTGGAACGTGCATACTGAAGTTCTTTAATCAAGAACTGGTTGGTGAAGTGGTTTCATAAAAGTTGGTCTATTCATTTCTATTTCTTTCAGATCTATTGAGTAGTAGAACTGGCCAACTAGAAAACAAGTGTATTTTTATTATTTAAACAGTCTCCATAAGAGTTTTCCACATTTGCTATAAGATTTTCAATTTCACCATCAAAGAATTAGTGTTCCCCTTCTGCAGTAATTTTTCTAGCATTGTAATTTGCATGTTCTCTCTTTGTTAGGATCCACTCTGTGATACAGTATTATCACATTGTGGTTTTTCATTGTGTTTTTCTATTGCATAATAATATTGAACATTTTTATACTGTGTTTTGAAAATGTTGGCTTAGTTATTTTACCACTAGTGTAGCCAGAGATTTTGGATTTCTTTGCCATTGAGCAGCTTAAGACCTCTTCTACAATTTTACTATCATTTTGTCAGACCAATAGTTTATAAATACACCATTCATATTTGAAAGTTATCCCTTCATTTAATTGATTGTTTCTTTCAATAGAGAAGATTCTTAGTTGTTTAAATTATAATTTCCCTATTTTCACATTTATTACCCACACTTTAGTGTTCCTTTCTAAAAATATATTTGACTAGATTAAATTTTTAAAGATTACTACCATGCCTTCCTCTAGTATCTATATAGATTTAGGACTTAAGTTTGGGTGTACTCTGAAGTATAAAGATTAGCTATTAGTCATTTCCATGTGGTCATTGCATTCATTAAAACACCCACACTTTCTCCAATGTATGTACTTGGGAACTTACTAAAATTACATTAGCTATACAGTTGTGGATTAGTTTCTGCAATGTTGCGCTTCACTGATTGACATCTTGACATTTATCCCAACACTCAACTGTTTATATGGCTCTATAATTTTGGGTGATATTGATATTTTAACAATTATTTTATTCCATCAACATATGTCTTTATATTCTGTTTATTTTTCAATTTCTTTTATTAATGTTTGATAATCTTATTATTGAGTCATTCATTTAGTTGGATAAAATTATGCATAGTTTATAGCTCTTTCTAATTTGATTTTTTTATCTCCTTCCCTTAATGAAGTATATCATTGGTGTGTAAATATTACTGCTTTTACATGTCAATTTATATCATGTTATATTGCTGATCTTACCACTTTTAATATTCTATTGATATAGTGTTTAGGTTTCTCTGTATGTAAACACGATTCTATATTATTTGTTAACAGGGATACTTTACTTCTTTTTTCAGTTCAGATGTACATTATTTTTTTCTTTTTCTTAAGTACTCTGGCCAAGCCTTTCAGTATGGTGAATTTCACTATTGAACATAGGCATGTGAGTCATGGTTCATATATTTGAGAAAGACATTTCAACTATTCTCCTTAAACACGTTGTTTGGTGGATTGCTACACAAAGTCTTTACAGTTGCTTAGTGTTTTCCATCTCTCCTTAACTAGTTAAGGATTTTTGTTCGGAATGTATTCTGAATATTAAATTATATATATATATATATGTTTATGTATAAGTGATATATATATGTATATAATTTTTTTCATATATTACATATGGATCCCAGTTCCCTTTCCCTCTCTCTCCTCCCATGCCCCCCAATCCCGCTCCCCATCTGATTACCCCACCCACTCCAAAGAGGGTGATTCATTCCAGGAGGGATCATCAAAATCTGTCAAGTCATTTGGAATAGGGACTAGGCCCTCCCTACTGGCTCTAGGCTAAGGGAGTATCCCTACATGGAAAATGTGCACCAGGGATACATACTGGTTCCACTGTCAGAGGGTCCCTTAGACTGTCCAGGCCTAATTGATACCCATGCTCAGGGGGTCTCTGTAATGCTGGTTTCCCAGCTATCAGTCTAGGGGTCCATGAGCTCCCCCTGGTTCAGGTCAGATGTTTCTGTGGGTTTCTGTAGCCCATCTTGACCCCTTTGTTTATTACTCCTCCCTGTCTGCAACTTCACTCCAGCAGTTCCACTCAGTGTTTAGCTGAGGGTGTCTGCTTCTGTTTCCAACAGCTACCAGATGAAGGTTCTATGATGGCATATATGTTAGTTATCAATCTCATTATCAGGGAAGGGCATTTAAGGAAGCCTTTTCCACTGCTGCTCAGATAGTTAGTTGGGGACATCCTTGTAGGTCTCTGGACATTTCTCTAGAGTCATTAGTTTTCTCTTCAAACCTACATAGGCTCCCTCTATTATGGTATCTAGATTTTTAAAAATTTAATTAATTTATTTACTTTTTGCTCTTGTCTATTCATCCCTAAACTCAATCTTCCTTGTCCCACATGTTCTCTTCTCCTCCCCTTTTCTTTCTCCCAACTCCCTCTCCACTCACTGCCTCCCTACTCCCAATATGCTCAGGAGATCTTGTTGCTTTCCCCTTCTGTGAGGGGAACTTGTATGAATCTCTTAGGTTCCTCCTTGTATCCTAGTTACTCTGGTGGTGTGAATTATAGGCTGGTGATCCTTTGCTCTATGTCTAAAATCCATATATGAGTGAGTACCTATCATGTTCCTGAATTACAAAATTCAATTGTTTTTTGATTGTTTTGTTTTGTTTTTGTTTTTGTTTTCCACTGAGTAGTACTTTTTTGTGTAAATGTGCCACATCTTCTTTATCCATTCTTCATTTAAGGGGCATCTAGGTTGCTTCCAGGTTCTTGCTATTACAAATACTCCTGCTATGAATATAGTTGAATGAATGTCTTTGTTGTATGGATCATTTGCAAACATGCCTAGGAGTAGAATTGTTGGATACTGAGGTAGACTGAATCCCATTTTCCTGGGGGAACTGCCTTACTGATCTCCAAAATGACTGTATAAGTTTGTACTCCCACCAGCAGTGGAGGAATGTTTCCCTTTTTCCTTAGCCATCAGGGAATGCATCAAAACAACTTTGAGATATCAACTTACACCTGTCAGAATGGCTAAAATTAGAACATCCCCCTGTATCTTTTGAAATGACACACAGATTTCATTCTGTTGATGTGATTTATTGCTATTTCCTTTTTGTGTGAAACTCTTATTAATCCTTGAGATAATCTCACTTATTATTCCTTGTAATCTACTTGATGTTTGTCTCTCTTTTCTTTAGAGTTAAATGCACATGTAGTTTTAATTCAATGGTAACAATGGCCTCATGTGATAACTCTAGAAAAGTTCCAAACATTTCATTTTAAAATTTGAGAGAAAAATCTTCCTTAATTATTTCATAATCATCATTAAACCCATCCACTCTCTGGCTAGTCTATATTGGAAGGTTTTATTGCTGTTTTGATTACTGCCTACTAATCATCTGCTAGGGTTAAAAATTGCCTTGTCATGTGGTAGAAATTTAACTGCTTCTGCTAAGTAGTCCTATATGTTGTATGATAATTGTTCATAATAGACTCTAATGATTCCATCTTCTATGTTACTTCAATCGACTCTGTTTTAATCCATGAGTTTTATATATATTGGCCTTTCTTTTCTTTGGTGGGTCAAGCTAAAGTGTTTACAACATTATTTAATCTTTTCAAAAGAACCTTATTTCACTAACTATTCATATGTTCTACTTATTTCTTCTATAATCTGATTTTTTCATCTACTTTTGAGTTTCACCTACTTTTACTTCTTATTTCTTGTTACACTGATTAAAATCCTAAGTTTATTTTTGAACTTTATTTCTATTTTTTTAATTAAAAATTTATATGTGTCTTTGAGTAACTGTCTGATTCCAATAGCTGTTAGAAGATGGTGTCATGTCCCTTTGAGCCAGAGTTCCAGGCAGTTTAGAGACCTATGATGGGAGTGCTGGAGCTGGTTCTGGCTCTTCTGTGAGTGCATCCAAGTGCTAGTGTCTTCTCACACCTCTCTCCAGCTCCTCCTTCTGTTTTGGGTGGGAATGTTGAGATATTGCTATGTTTTTATCCTAGAATTCATGTAAATCCATCTCAAAATTCTGGCATACTCTATGTTGAATATCATTTCTTTGGGAAGAATAAGTTATTATATCTATCTGCCTCCACTGAAGACATTTTTCTTTCCTTTTTGCTATAGCAATACACGATATATTACATTTTTTATTCTCAGTATATTATGATCTTCAACTGATATTTATAAATGACAACTTAGATTCATGACACTATTATTAACTAGGATAATTAAAACTACCGAATTGAAAACTTGATTTAAAAATATTATTTAACATCTATATTGTATCATGCTATGAACTGAAATTACAATACACATGACATCCTTTGAAGAATTTTAAAATATAGTGCTAGGGTTAGGTAAATCTGGGCTATTGTGTTCACAAAGGAATCAAGAAATACATATTTTTAATTTGTCTCTGTCTGCCTCTCTCTGAGGGAGGATGAAGGAGAGGCACAGATAGAGTAGAGAGAGTACATCAGAGACCATGGAGACTGTTACCATCATTGATGCTAACCTAGATGATAGTGAAAAACAAAGTCTGCATATACATCAAATATCAAATCCATATAAGTTATTCACAACTTTTTTTTACAGAGTTTAACTATAGAGGTAAAATAAAGTCATCTGGAATTTGATGGGAGAATGTGGCTTTTATGACAGATTTGTGTCCTAATTCACAGTAATATATTATATTGTCTATGAACTTAACCAAGGTTATTTTCATTACCAGATAACATTAGCCTACCATGGTAACTAAAAATGACATATAAGTTGTTTGGGACTTTTCTTTTCTCTGTTAGCAACAGTGCTTGGTACCTGACTCCCAGCCTCAGAGGTTGTGCTCAGCTTATTTGAGGGTTGTAAAACAGATGGCTGTTATTCTCATTTGGGCACATATTTCATCAGATGTGCTAGCTTATTGAACTGATTTTATGCCCTATTAATACACAAAGATTGTCATCTGGGCAACAGTGCTCCAGTTAAACTAGCCTGACCAAGCTTGTGTTCACTTTTGAAGTCTTACTGACACATGGGAGCTATTTGGAGGCAGAAATGAGATTTGTGTGTGTGTGTGCATGTTTGCGAGTGTGTGTGTGTGTGTGCATGTGTGTGTGTGTGTGTGTGTGTGTGTGTGTGTATGTGTCTCCATGCAGGATTTCCTATGGTTTCTGTTTACTTATACTACTTGAACAGAACTACTTTCAACAATGTCATCAAAGGGAGAGGGGACCAGAGAACTCCTTCCTTTTTGTCTGTGAAGTACCTTCTAACTATTATGTCCATAACTCATTTGAAGCTTTCTAAACAATATCTAAAGCTGTATTGTTTGAATAATTTATCTATCTTATTTTTACATGTTTTATAATCAAATCTACACTACACAATGATTCTTTTTAACACTAGGATTAATAACACAAAATCTCCCCAACATGAGTGATAATGAGGAAGATGTGGATATTTTATGTGATTTATCAAATTCCTCTAGCCTTTCAGTAGTGTTTTTTTTTCTCATAATTGGAGTATTTTCTTTATATATTTTGACTTAAACCAGTGGGTAAAAACAACAAAATGTTTGATGTAAGACAAAGATTAGCCATTTGTTTTGATGATAATGGTTTTTTTTTTTTGTTTTGTTTGTTGCTTTTTGCATTATGACTGTCTTCTAGTATCCTGTGGATATTAGTGTCTTAATTCCAACAAGCTCAGTCTAGAGGAACATATACTTACAATTCTTCTAATGATGTTTCAATTGTCGGACACTAGAGTGTATTTTAAATATACCCTTTATGATGGAAGACAGTGGAAAAGGGTGGTGGATATTAACCACTATAAAAGAGAAAACATATGGATGAAATAGTATAATTAGAAACACTGAATGAGATGTGGCTTAAATGCAAAAGCCTGAAAGATAAAACATGGAGAATTAGACAATCCATTTCCTGAGCTGTCTTAGTTATTCATTCAGATGTATAACTTTGCACAGCACTTTTAATTAACCATTTTTTCTTATTTTATTTTTTTATTATTTTCCATTTTATTAAAATATGTATTGTAGAACTGATTGTAGAGTTACATGTATTTAATATAACACAGGAGGAGGACCAAAAGGTTGATGCCAGCCTGGGTTGTACAAATAAAAAGCATTAAAATATTCAACAGTAATATTAAGTATAGTCCTGAAGGTGGACTGTAGCAAAGACCCTACTAGGATTTGAATTGATGCTCTAAGATCTGAAAGCTAAAGTACTTTAAGATATTTTATAAAACACAAAAGTCCACAGTATGATAACTAAAATATTAAGGTTATTAATTACAAAGCAACTGGGGACTGCAGATCATAATTATAAGCAAAGGAACACTTGCTCTTTTGATATCAAGTCTTTGGAATATCAGTATGAAAGGTGGGGATTTTTGTTGTTGTTGCTCATTTGCTTTTCTTTTCTTTCCTTTTCTTAATAAGTATATATGTATATTTCAGTATTTAAGTGTGTGAGTATATTTTGTTTTTTTATTTTATTATTTTATTTAATTTTATATAACAAAAGTCCAATTAAATGAAAACAAACATTTATACATAATATTTGGGAATTTGGGCATCATTCTTTCAAAACTACGTCCTGCTGGTAAGGGGTGCTGTCATGGGGGATTCGAAGAAGATTCAAATATCCTGGCTGTAGTCTGTAGGGCTGTTTTGTCCAGCTGTTTTGAATGTAGGATCACCTTGTACTCTGTTTCAGGCGGTCTGGCATGACCAAAACACATTAGTCTGGAAGGAATCCACATCTTTTCATTTTCTGTGGAAACAAAAATGCAAATCCTTTTCACCAGTAACTTGTAGTTCAACTTAAATTTTGGAGTCAAGGCATTTTTTTTATTTAATTTATTATTTTACATGTTGATCCCAGTTCCCTCTCCCTCCCCCCTCCCTTCCACCCTCCCCCACCCGTTCCATCCCTCATTCCCTCCCTTTTACCCTCTCTGCCCTCTAACATGCACTCTAAACACCCTCCCCTCCCATCCCCCCACCCCAATTCCATATGTAGAGGAATGACATCCAGTTGGGGTCATGTAGATCTGACAGGTCATGTGAAGGAGGGACTAGGGCTTCTCTCCTGTCTCTACATTAAGGCAGTTATCCCTCCATGGGGGGGATATGTTTGCAAAGTCCTTTTGAGCACCAGGGATACATCCTGGCTCCACTGTCTGAGGTCTCTTAGACTGCTCCAGTCCTTCTGGCTGAGACCCATATTCAGGGGGCCTGAGTCAGTCACATGATGGCTTCCCAGCTATCAGTCTAGTGGCCTTTAGCTCCTCCTTGGTCAGGTAAGCTGTCTGTATGTGTTTCTGCCACATGGTCTTGTCCTCTCCATCTGCATATGGGTTCTAGTTCAATTCAGTGTTTAGGTATGGGTGTTTGATCCTGTTTTCAACAGGCATTAGTTGAGGGCTCCATGGAGAAGTTAGTTGTTGATCTCACTCTCTGGGAAAGGCAATTATGATAGCCTTTCCACTGAAGCTGAGATTGTTAGTTGGGAGCAGTCTTGTAGTTCTCTAGACCTTTCTTTGTGTTCAATTTTATCTTCAAATCAATATTGGCTCCCTCTTTTATGTTCTCTCTCTCTGTCTCTGTCTCTCTTTCTCTCTTTCCTATTTTCTATTCCTAACCAGGCTCAATCTTCCTGGTCGCACATGTTTTCCTTTCCTCCCCCCTCATTTTCTCCTACTTCTCTCTCCATTTGCTGCCCCCCCCCACTTCACCTGAGCTCTGGGGGACATGTCCCTTCCTGTTTCTGTGTGGGACTTTATATGAATCTCTTAGAATACACCTTGTATCCTAGTTCCTCTGGTGGTGTGAATTATAGGCTGGTGATCCATTGATCTATGTCTAAAACCCATATATGAGTGAGTACATACTGTGTTCCTCTTTTTGTGACTGAGTTACCTCATTCAGGATGGTTCCTTCAAGTGCCATCCAGTTGCCTGCGTATTTCAAGATACCATTATTTTTTTCTGCAGAGTAGTGTTCCATTGTGTAGATGTGCCACATCTTCATTAACCATTTTTCAATTGAGGGGCATCTAGGTTGCTTCCAGGGCTTGCTATTACAAATAGTGTTGCTATGAACATAGTTGAACAGATGTCTTTGTTGCATGGATGTGAATCCTTTGGGTATATGCCTAAGAGGGGTATTGCCGGGTCCTGTGGTAAACTAATTCCCCATTTTCCTGAGGAACTGCCATACTGATCTCCAAAATGGCTGTATGAGTTTTCATTCCCACCAGCAGTGGAGGAGTGCTCCACTTTCTCCACATCCTCTCCAACATAAGTCATCACTGCTGTTTCTAATTTTAGCCATTCTGGCAGGGGTAAGATGGTATCTCAAAGTTGTTTTGATTTGCATTTCCCTGATAGCTAAGGATGTGGAGCATTTTCTTAAGTGTCTTTCAGCCTTTTTGATTTCCTCTATTGAGAATTCTTACTTCAGTTCTGTACCCCAGTTTTTAATAGGGTTATTTGGTGTTTTGTTGACTAGTTTCTTTGTATATTTTGGAGATCAGCCCTTTGTCGGGTATAGGATTGGTGAAAATCTTTTCCCAGTCTCTGGGCTGCCATTTTGTCTTGTACACTGTGTCCTTTGCCTTACAGAAGCTTCTAAGTTTGAAGAGGTCCCATTTACTAATTGTTTCTTTCAGTTTATGTGCCCCTGGAATTATGTTCAAGAAGCGGTCTCCTATACCAATTTGTTCAAGGGTACCTCCTACTTTCTCTTCTAAGAGGTTCAATGTGGTTGGATGGATGTTGACGTCTTTGATCCATTTGGACTTGAGTTTTGTGCATGGCAACAGACATGGGTCTATCTGCAGTCTTCTACACACCCTCATCCAATTGTTCTAGAACCATTTGTTGAAGATGCTGTCCTTGCCCCATTGTATAATTTTAGCTGTTTTGTCGAAAATCAGGTGTTCATAGGAGCATGGATTAATATCAGGATTTTCAATTCTATTTCATTGGTGTACCTGTCTATTTTTATGCCAATACCAGGCTGTTTTCAGAACTATAGCTCTGTAGTAAAGCTTAAAGTCAGGAATGGTGATGCTTCCTGAAGTTCTTTTATTATATAGGGTTGTTTTGGCTATCCTGGGTCTTTTGTTTTTCCATATAAAATTGATTAGTATCCTTTCAAGGTAGGTGAAGAATTGTGGTGGGATTTTAATGGGGATTGCATTGAATCAGTAGATTGCTTTTGGTAAGATTGCCATTTTTACTATGTTTATCCTACCTAACCAAGAGCTTGGGAGATCTTTCCATTTTCTGGTATCTTCTTTAATTTCTTTCTTTAGAGTCACAAAGTTCTTATTATATAGGTCTTTTACTTGTTTGGTAAGCATTACACCAAGATACTTTATGTTGCTTGTGGCTATTGTAAAGGGTGATGTTTCTCTGATTTCTTTCTCTGTCTCTTTGTCGTCTGAAAAAAGTAGGGCTAGTGATTTTTTTTTTTAGTTTATCTTATATCCTGCTAGTTTGCTGAAGGTGTTTATAAGCTTTAGGAGTTCCCTAGTAGAGTTTATTGGGTCGCTTATGTAAACTATCATATCATCTGCAAACAGAGACAGTTTGACTTCTTCCTTTCCAATTTGGATGCCCTTGATCTCCTTTTGTTGTCCTATAGCATTAGCTAGAACTTCTAGTACGATATTAAAGAGATATGGAGAGAGAGGACAGCCTTGTCTTGTTCCTGATTTTAGAGGAATTGGCTTAAGTTTCTCTCCATTCAGTTTGATGTTGGCAGTTGGTTTGCTGTATATTACTCTTATTATGTTTAGGTATGTTCCTGCTATCTCTGACCTCTCCAAGACCTTCATCATGAAAGGGTGTTGAATTTTGTCGAAGGCTTTTTCCACATCTAGGGAGATAATCATATGGTTTTTCTTTTTCTGTTTCTTTATATGGTGGATCACGTTGATAGATTTTCGTATGTTAAACCATCCCTGCATTCCAGGTATGAAGCCTACTTGGTCATGGTGGATGATTTGTCTGATGTATTCTTGAATTCGGTTTGCCAGTATTTTATTGAGTATTTTTGCATCTACGTTCATCAGGGATATTGGTCTGTAGTTTTCTTTCTGAGTTGTGTCTTTGTGAGGTTTGGGTACTAAAGTTATTGTGGCCTCATAAAAGAGTTTGGCAATGAACCTTTTGTTTCTATCTTGTGGAACAGTTTGAGGGTAGTGGTATTAGTTCTTCCTTGAATGTCTGGTAGAATTCTGCAATGAATCCATCTGGCCCTGGACATTTTTTGGTTGGAAGGCTTTCGATGACTGCTTCTATTTCATTGCATGTTATAGGTCTATTTAAGTTGTTTGTCTGTTCTCAGTTTAATTTTGTAAGTGATAGTTATCCAGAAACTTGTCCATTTCCTTTGAATTTTCAATTTTTGTGGAATACAGATTTTCAAAGTATGACTTGAAAATTGTCTGGATTTCTTTGTGTCTCTTGTTATGTTCCCTTTTTGTTTCTAAATTTTTTAATTTGCATGTTCTGTCTCTGCTTTTTCGTTAATTTGGATAAAGGTTTGTCTATCTTGTTGATTTCCTCAAAAAACCAACTCTTTGTTGCATTGATTTTTTTGTATTGTTTTCCTGGTTTCTATTTTGTTGATTTCAGCCCTCAAGTTGATTTTTTCCTGGCATCTACTCCTGCGGGGTGAATTTGCTTCTCTCTGTTCTAAGGTTTTCAGTTGGACTGTTAATTCTCATATGTAACTATTCTATGTTTTCTTCATAAGGGCACTTAATGCAGTGAACTTCCCTCATAGCACTGCTTTCAAGGTGTCCCATAAGTTCGGTTATGTTGTATCCTCATTCTTGTTGAATATTAGAAAGTCTTTAATTTCTTTCTTTATTTCTTCTATGACCCAGGAGTGGTACAATTGCACATTGTTCAGTTTCCATGAGTTTGCAGGTTTTCTGCTATTTGTGTTGTTGTTGAATTCCAATTTTAAAGCATGGTGGTCCGATAAGATACAGGGGACTATTCCTATTCTCTTGTATCTGTTGAGGTTTGTTATGTCACCTAGTATGTGGTCAATTTTAGAGAAGGTTCCATGTGGAGCAGAGAAGAAGGTATATTCTTTTGTCTTTGGATGGAATGTTCTATAGATGTCTGTTAACCCCAGTTGAGACATAACTTCTGTTAATTCTTTTGTTTCTTTGTTGAGTTTCTGATTTGTGGTCCTGCCTAGTGTTGAGAGTGGTGTATTTAAGTCTCCCACTATAAGAGTGTGAGGTTTTATATGAGCTTTGAGTTTTAGTAGTGTTTCTTTTACGAATGTGGGTGTCTTTGTATTAGGGGCATAGATGTTCAGAACTAAGACATTGTGTTGATGGATTTCTCCTGCGATGAATATGAAATGACCGGGACTTCATCTCTTTTGACTAATTTTGGTTTGAAGTCTAACTTGTTAGATATTAGGATAGCTATGCCTGCTTTCTTCTTATTTCCATTTGATTGGAAAATATTTTCCCAACCCATTACCCTGAGTTAATGTCTATCTTTGAAGCTAAGATGTGTTTCTTGTATGCAGCAGAAGGATGTATTTGTATCCATTCTGTTAGCCTGTGTCTTTTTATAGGAGAATAAAGACCATTAATGTTGAGGGTGAGTAAGGACCATTGATTGCTGATGCTTGTTTGATTTAGGTTTGTTGTTGGCAGTGATATTGTGAATATATTTGTTCTGCTTCACCCTTGAATTCTGGTGTAGTTGGATTATCTGTTGCCTACATTTTTGTGGGCATAGCTACCTTCCTTGGGTTGGAGTTTTCCTTCCAATACTTTCTGTAGGGCTGGATTTGTAGATACATATTGGGAAAATCTGGTTTTGTCATTAAATATCTTGTTCTCTCCATCTATATTGATTGAGAGTTTTGCTGGATATAGTAGCCTAGGCTGACATCCGTGTTCTCTTAATACTTTTAGAACATCTATCCAGGACCTTCTGGCCTTGAGGGTTTCCATGGAGAAGTCATGTGTAATTTTGATAGGTCTGCCTTCATATGTTACCTGTCCTTTTTCCTTTGCTGCTCTTAATATTCTTTCTCTATTCTGTATGCTAGGTGTTTTGATTATTATATGTCGAGGGTCTTTTTCTTTGGTCCAGCCTATTTGGGGTTTGGTATGCTTCATTTACTTTCATGGGCATGTCCTTCACATTTGGAAAGTTTTCTTCAATGATTTTGTTGAATATGTTTTCGGCACCTTTGGGCTGGGCTTCCTCACCTTCGTCTATGCCTATTATTCTTAGGTTTGGCCTTTTCACGGTATCCCACATTTCCTGGATGTTTTGTGTTAAGGATTTGTTGGATTTATGATTTTCTTTGGTCGATTAATCTATTTCTTCTAGTTTATCTTCTACGCCTGAGATTCTCTCTTCCATATCTTGAATTCTATTAGTTATGCTTGTGTCTGTAGTTGCCGATTTTTTTGCCCAGCTTTTCAATTTTCAGCATTCCTTCTGTTTGTGTTGCCTTTATTTTCTCAATTTCAGTTTTCAAGTCTTGAACTGTTTCCTTCACCTGGTTAATTGTTTTTTCTTGGCTTTCTGTACTTTCCTTAAGGAATTTGTTCTTTTCTTCCCCTTTTTTTGTTTGTTTTCGCTTCCATTTCTTTAAGGGATTTTCTCACATCTTCTTTGAGGGCCTCTATCATTTTTATGATGGTCATTTTTAAGTCTTACCCTTCTGCTTCCTCTACTTTGTTGTTGTTTTCCATTCTAGTTGGTGTATATTCCCTAGATTCTGGTGGTGTCATGTTTGTCCTTCTGTTGTTGGGTGTTCTCTTGTATTGCCTTCTTCCCTAGCTTCTTCCAGTAGGTGTTGGTGGGTTCTCCCCCTCTCTCTATGGTACTTCCCCGACAGACCCATGTGGGGCTGAGATTCAATATCTGTAGATTCTGTGTGGTCCAAGCTTTCTAGGAGGTTTCTCTGCAGACAGGGATCCAGGGACGGGGTCAAGGATGAGGATCCAGTAGAAGATGCCAGCAGGTACTCACAGTGGTCCTCTGGCCAATAGCTCTGGCCAATAGCTCTGGCCAATAGCTGGCGGAAGAGGGAAAGGGCTGATCTGGAACTTGAGAAGGTTTTGCAGGATAGTGGGATCTCACTGGAACCTGGTGCTCTCCAGCTGAGAACTAGTTCTTTGGCAGAGGCCAGGATTTGGGGGTCAAGTATCTTGCCCGCAGGAACTCAGAGTGGACCTGCAGAGATAGGCGGATCTCAGGGAGGGGGCCCGGGACTCCAGCAGAGGACTGGAGGCAGGGTCAGAGACTAAGCAGGTGGAAATTACGGGTGGTCCTGTGTGGATAGTCAGGTCTCCTTTGTTCAGAGTTGCTCCAGGAGTCTCCAGAAGTTGGGTGGACTGTTGGCTCCACCCTCTGTCCCAGTGCTCAACCAGAGCAGCAGGACCTTGGGTGGGGTAGGGCACAAGGTAGGGGGGTATGCTGGTGTTGTGGATGGGTGGGGGTGCATCAGAGTTCCAAGGGAACTCTCGATGGGGACCCGGAGACAGGAGCAGCAGGATCAGGGGCCAACCCAGGGAGTATGGGCGGGAGAGGGAGGAAAGAGGTTGTAGGGGACAGGCAGCCCCAATTAGGCCCAGACTCATCTCTGTCCAATAGCTGGCGGAAGAGAACGAGGGCTGAGCTGGAACTTGAGAAGGTTTTGCAGGATAGTGGGATCTCACTGGAAACTGGCGCTCTCCAGCTGAGACCTCGTTCTTTGGCAGAGGCCCGGTTTGGGGGTCAAGGATCTTGCCCGCAGGAACTCCCCATTTTTCTTATTTTATATGCATATTACTGAAGTCATGTTTTCTAAAGGTTTGCCTACTCGATTCAGTATGAATTTCTTGCTGAAGTCTCCAAATTGATACTTTCATATTAAAATTGCTATTATGCAATATTGGTATTTGAGTTTGGATTTATAGATGAGAAACATTCAAGTGATCATCTGATGTAGCAGAAAGCAGAATTTGCCCAACTGGGTATTCAATACACCATGTTGTATAAGTATTTGAGGAATACATTGGAAGAATATTTGTATGCAAATGGTGGAGACTTCTATGTCTTGTAAGGAGTATGGTTTTTCGGCCCGCCACTGGTCTTGTCCCTCCCACCATGCCAGCCCCAATTAACACACAGAGACTCTGTATTTGATATAATCCTGTTGGCCAGTTACTAGTTTCTTATCGGCTAGCTCTATCTTAATTATTAACCCATTTCTATATATTTCCACATGGTCTTACCAAGAGCGGAGGAATGGCGGTTCTGTTCTCTCCAGACTCTCCATCTTGACCCTCCCTTACTACTTTCTCTTCCCTCCTTGTCTCCTAGTCCCTCCTATCTTCCTTTCCTATTGGCTAACATTGCTTTATTCATTAACCAGTATGAGAAACATATACAGAATGACATCTCCCATCAATATCTTATTTTCAATTCTAACATTTATTTTTCCTAGATCTAAGAGCCATAAGTCAGCGGAAATATCTCACCTATAGTTTTTCTCTATATATAAACAGTAAGGAAAATTGTAGAGAGTTACCTAAAATCTTTCTCCTATGGAAAAAAGTCTTGTCTCTCCCATATTATCAAGTCTTTCATAACTGTCATCATCTAGCCTTATTCTCTCAGAAACTATTGGGAGCATATATACATTAAGTGTCAAAAATATAACTCTGGCTTGTCTACCTATGTCTCCTTATTCTCCTTTCAAGGATTATCCCTTTTCATTGTTATGTTTCCACATTCCATTTTGCAAACAGTTATATGAGGTCTTAGAAAAACAAGCCTCACTAAGTAATTATCTCTAGAAACTAGAAGACTTGACTATTTGATCTCAGGAGCTTTAAGGTGAGTCTGGATCCCTTTGTCTTGTTTCTTTTGCCTTGTACTTGTTTCCTTTTGTATGTAAGCATGCTGCATGAGTTTTCAGCATGAGAGAAGGCAAAGGATCTGACTAGGCTGGATTAGAGTCAGAGTTTCAATGTAGTCTTTCTGATTTGGGTTGGAATGGTGATGTTAGACATTAAGACAGTGGATCAACACATTTTTTAAAATTATTTTTATAGACCAAACTAAAGTTCATGGTGGAATTTGAAGTTTCATTTTCTTAAAAAAACTAAAATGAGATAAACATTTCTTTTAAAATAAAATGATTTTAGAGTTACACATATATAATCAAAACTACTTTTCCTAACAGTGTTTGATTAAATATTACACACACACACAAACACACTGTTTTTATTATTTAGTATGACCTTCTCACTGTGTAGTTTCACATAGAGTCTGTAAGATAAAATGCCTTTCTCAAGCTTACTTTTCATGGGGAAATAAGTATATGACTGCAAACTTAGTTTCTTAGCAAAAATAAATGCTGTGAAAAAAGTAAGGGACTTAATACTTGCACTAATTTAAAGAAGTTATTTTTAAATTTCCTCAACATATTTTTTAGTTTGTTAAAAATAATTACTAATATGACATTGAATTGCCTTTATGTAAGACAAGATTGGCTAAAACTGGTTGAGAAGTATAAAGAAATTGGCTGATCAATGGAATATTCTCTTGAGTGGGTTTAACAATAACCATTTCTTTTTACTCATATAAACACTACAATTGTCCAGGAATGTCAAATTGCCTTTTTCTTAATCCATCTGTTCAATTTCCATCAATATGTGCCCCTCTTTATTTCCCCTTTGAATAGGTAGCTTGAAACAAATCCCAACAAATGTTCACACAGATTTCTAGTAATTTTAGCAATTCATTTGGAAAACCTTTGTGTTGGAAGCTCAGACCTCTGTAATCTGACTTAGTGAGTCAAAACTAACTGAAAGGAAAATCTGAAGAGGGGAAAATAGTTACATGGGTGAAAATGAAGTCCTTATCTTAGATCACTGAAATATGTTTAAGCAAATGAGAGTATCTTTCTTATGTCTGTGCACATTTCTGATCCAAAGACTTTGGGTTTGAAGATCATCCATGAAATAATACGTTTGGGAATATCAAAGTTGATACTTTAAGCTGAATACCCATTTCTTTCTAATAGAATTCTTCTAAAAGCTCTTACATATTAAAAAGTAGAAATCATTCCAACACAAATTATCCCTGCTCACAGTATCCACAGATGTGGCTATGGAAATGAACTGGTCCTGCATTTTAAAAAGCACAAAGAATTTTCAGTATCTAAATTAGTCAAGTTTTCTTACTACTCTATATACAACCTACTTGTAAGCATCTTTTGAGAAAGTGATATATCAGATAGTGGGAATCCATGGAAATAAGGAGTCCTCCTGAGGTTACCTGTTTTTCATGAATAATAGTAATAATAGCTATAAGTGATAATTACTATGCATCAGCAATTAAACCTAATATCATGTATATGCCATTCATGAGTCCCATCATAGATCATAAAGGTAACATTTGTTCCTCGCAGCTTAAAGAAATATTGAGGTAAATAAGACAGGCAGAATTTTAGGCTTTCTAAGCCTTGTAAGGTAGATTACCACTAGTCTGCTGTTCAATTAGAATTAACACAGAGCAAAACAGAACAGAACCACTACTAAATCCCAGTCATCAAATTAATGTTAAAGCTACAATAAAGCAAAGAAAACAAAGGCCAAGGTATTTATTTATTTATTCATTTATTTATTTATTTTTGGTATAGATTTCCTGTTATCTCTCATAGGCCATGAAACTAACTAGGAAACATCAAAACCGAGAAAGTTTTATGTTCATATAATAATCCCATAGCAATATATGTGCCATTTTTATTTTAAAAACTGAAGCATTTCACATGTCTCTACTGTGGTACAATTTCCCTTCTTTTCCAGTAAGAACATTTATATATACTCTACTAACTTCACTTTTTGCTTCAATAAAGCATAGCATGTGTTTTTATATGTCCAGAAATCTTACTTGGTGATGTCTGAGTTTCTATTTTCTTATGCATTCTGGATATGACTTATATTAATCCTTTAAGATATTCTCAGGCATTTATTTCATTAAGTTGCTCTGATTTATTAGGATCAGATATCAGTCATAATAAAATTATTTACCATACATGTTACTATTTATCATGTTTTACAATTGTTATACATTTGGTTCTTTACCATAGCAAAACTTCTTAAAGTCTAACTCACATAACAACCATAAATTGAATATGTACCCAATTCCTTTCAGTTTTTAAATTATATTTATTCTTTGATTGCCACTAAATGGCAAACCATGATATCAAATCTGATAACAAAAAATAACATACAATGTCAAGAAAATTCTTTTTAAAAATTACACAATGAGTTGATCTCTATACAATAAATTTTCTCAGTAACTTATAATATCTAATTTCTTTATAAGTAACTATTTGACTATATTTAACATGTTTCCTAGACTGAACAAATAAGTTACGTTTTGTATCATTTATTTCAAAACTTTATAATTGCATTATAACGTACATAACTATTTTATCTGAAAGTTCTTATAGACTCTTAAAAACAGATTTACGATTCTATTTTCTTTGTTTTTTGTTGCAGCCATTGAGAGCATCATATTTGATGTGCGGCACAACTTACTTTTTCAAAATTTCACTGTTTGGGTGGGAAATAGTATATGTAGTTTTGCCTCCTTAATATTATATCATATCAGCACCTTTCTTCTTATTTATAAATGATATTGATTACTACATGGAGATACTGGATACATGGTCTTTATCACTGTGTAGCTTTCATAAGCAAAATTTGATGCTAAAACCATAGCCTTGATTTTTTTTTCACTCAGTATGTTTTATAAATACCTGACTTCCCAAACTGATGATTAGATGTACTTTTTTCCTTATATGAACATACATTTAAAATAAGACTCAGATCAAGCCATTATGTCAAGTGAGAGGTGGACAGATTCTCCCAGCACAGCAAACAGGATAATAAATATATGATTTTGAATTAATTAATGTATTTGTCATCACGAAAGCATGTTGAAATATTTTAAATATTTCTTAAAATTGCTTTGCACTTTATTATCAAAATGTGATTACAATGCTTTTATAGGGACAAGTCTGAAGATAGTGATATATTTTAAAATACTTGCTGAATATTTAATATTGGCTTTAGTCACTTCTCATGGATACAAGGAGAATTTGAGGGAAATCACCTTCTATTTCACTTGACTCAGTCTGGTTCTTGTGCAATTCAAAAACATTTACAATTAAATCAAATAAACAAATACATGTGAATGTTGCTTCTCAGCTAGATACATATGAAAATCAATAACCATGAATGCAGCATGGCTTCTAATAGCATCTTGATAATAGGCCCAACGCACCTTTGCTAAAACTATTGTGCTTCTGAAAAAAGTTGCTGTGCATACATTATGTTAGTGTAGTCAGCAAGACTTTGGTCTCTTTGTGGCATTTAAGCACTAAAGACTCCCAGTAGTTAATGTAAACAAGAAAACACAAGCCAGGGAAATTGCATGTAATATTTGACTATAATATATCCTAAGAGGAGGTATCTACTGAGACCTGTCAAAGAATATCTATTTACTACCAGTGTTGTTTGCAAGCATTTGCTGGATCTTCAGTTTACAAACTTAGTACTAAAACTTTATCTTCCCTTTAATATTTAAATATTAATATTTAAATAACTGGTTTTCTTCATTGTCTTTCTCAATTATAAAAAATAATTAAACCTAACACATGAATTATCAATCTAATTTATGTTATTTTCTGTTACAAAATAGTTTATGAGTGTATTATTATTATTATTATTATTGCAGGTTTTTTTTTTTCTCAAGATTGTTTTCTTCCTGGCCTGAACAGACTGAGACTAACTCCTTGTTATATCAGTCACGCAATTCTAGGATTTGTGATTTGAGGTAATAGAAAAAAATTATCCTTTCTCATTATACATTCAATAAACAGAGAACAAGACTGTGACCAGATGTATCCTTTTTCCCCTACATTGAAAAGTTTTCTGACAGCACTCAAGGATCTTAAGGTCAATTTATTTAGATCACAATTTACTAGAAGTAGTAACATGTCTTATACATTAGAAATAATCAGTCTCCAAGCCTGCTCCCAACTCTAGCCACCATTTACACTTCTGCAGACAGTCCACAACTTCCATACTCCTTAGTTGAAACTATTTGGTATAACTCAACAGATTCAAGAAAAACATGTTTTGTTTATTGATAAGTATACTACTAAATATAAACCAGAAGGTTATAGTTAGTCAAGGCTAAATCTTAGCAATAGCTGGATGGAAGAGTATCATGTGGATGTGTCTGAGAAAACCAATGCAGACATTGTCTGACCTCTATGAGTACATAGTCCTCTAAGAGACCCTACAACTTCAACCAGTAAACTCTCCAAAAAGCATCCTCTTGAACTTTTGTGATGGGATCATTACATGGACATGCTTAAGTACCTTACAAGGTATTCAACTCAATGTCTACTCTTCTGATTTCCCTGAAAATGGGGGGCCAGCTCCTACCATAATGATGTCAAGGCTGTGACAGGTTAAGTCATTGTTACTGAAGAATGTGACTGTTTCAATCTCATTTGAAATTCTTGCTACTTTACCTGTCTGACCTTTCAGCTTTTACCCCTATATTTGACTCAGGGCTTTTATTCCTAATACCTACACAATATTATCCTATAAGGAACACAAAGAATCTGCTGTATTTAATAGATAAGCATAATCAAGAATAAAAAGGACATAGGAAAAAGTAAGAGAACACAAAGTTGCTGTAATGAGAGTGGGAACAGATACTGCAAGATTAAAGGAGAGAATTAATATCAAATACTTATAGAAAATTCTCCTTTTGAAAAAGGAGCCATAAAGTGGTCTTTGGAAGATATTGAGAGATAGCCCACAGTTAGCAACAATTACTGTTCTTGCAGAGTAACGAGGTTCATGTCAGGTAGCCTATAACTTCCTAAATATCACTAATTCCAGAAAGTATAACACCCTTCCTGGCCTTACATGATTTCTATTACATGGTTTCTATACTTGCTGGTATCCAGCTTTATTCTTTTTAAATCAAATACTGTTTATGATGTTTCAATTTTACCTGATTTGTTAAAACGTATCCAATTTGGGGTAAATTTGCAGCAGAGCAGAATATGGATTCTTTGGTGCTTCAATAGAATTATTTTGTGGATGCAAGTTACTGGCCCATTTCCCTGGTAAGAAGACCACGTGGAAATATTAGATTAACAGAAATGGGTTAATACTTAAGACAGAGCTAGCTGATAAGAAACAAGTAACTGGCCAACAGAATTGTATCTAATACAGAGTCTAGGTGTGTTAATTGGGGCTAGCGCAGCGGGAGGAAAAACCTTACTTGTTACATATGGCACCCACGTGGCTAAAAAGAACTTCCACTTAAAATTTAACAAAAGCTTAAAAAAGGTTTTACAAACAAAAGAACAGAAACAAGCAAGGCTTCCTACAAACAGCATTTTTTCTTGGTTGGACTCTGACTTGCGAGAGACAAGCAGATTGCGCAGCTCCTTTAAGGGAGGATTCCTGACTCAGCATAAGCAGCAAAAAACCGAAAGGCTTTTAAATAAATCTGCTAACAAATTATTGGTGTGTATGAGAGATGGCAATGGCAGTGACCACATCTCCAAGCTGGCAGCATCCTTGCTGGATGGCAGGAAGCAGAACAAGGTGGCAACCACAGCTCTCAGTGCTGGCTGTAATATAGCCGCCACCGTGTTTGATATACCGCCGCAGAAACAAATATGAATTTCATTTTAGCAATGTTGTTTACCAGATAAAAGACTCGTGGCCAGAAAAAGATAAAGATTTACAGTAAAGGCAGACTCATATTAAGAAAAACCTCTAAAGGTTTACAGTGTGTTTTAAAAAATACGTAGGCTTGGGAGAGAAAAATCTAAAATGGTTTAAAAAGACAAAGAGGAACTGGGTGTAGTGGCACATGCCTTTAATCCCAGCACTAAGGTGACAGAGGCAAGCAGATCTCTTTGATTTCCAAGTAAACCTGGAATGCTAAGCAAAGTGAATTCCAGGACAGATAAGAGTTACACAGAAAAACCCTGTTTCAAAAAATGAAAAATAAAAAGTAAAAGAAACAGAGTAATAATAAAGCCATGTAAAGATGAAAAGCTCAGAGAGAATCTGGTTACTGTATGGGGTTATATTGTCTTTGTATCTTTTGACTGCTGAGGAAATAACAACTGTTAAAACAAATGTTGCTGGATCAATCAAATTTATATATTTTAAAAATGCTTTGACTCCAAAATTTAAGTTCAAGGACAAGTTACTGGGTAAAATGATTTCTATTTTTGTTTGCACAGAAAATAAAAGGCTGTGGATTCCTTCCAGACTAATGTGGTTTGATCAAGCCAGACCACTGAAACAGAGTTGCTGGTGATACAACATTCAAAACAGCTTGAACAAGGCAGCCTTGCAGACTACAGCCAGGATTTCTGCATCTTCTTAGGATCCCCTTGACAGCGCCCCCTATCAGCAGGAAGTAGTTTGGAAATAATGACGCCTAAATTCCCAAATATTATTTATAAATATTTGTTTTAATTTAAGTGGGCTTGGTTATAAATGGTTAATGATCACAGCCAATTCTTTTTAAAGGTAAAAAGGGAATTGTGGTATAGATATGAATACTTTGTTTTGGAATGGATTTTCATTTATTGATATAAATTTATGGTCAGTTTTGTAATTAAGTATATTTCTCCTCTTGTTTAGGTATTGCGTTTATATAGCTCATTTAAAATGTAATGTATAATTCAATACAGATTATAGATAGTACCTATGATAGTCAAATCTTATAGTTAACTTAGTTAAGATTTCTAGATATACAGACATGTATTTGAGATAAATAGGCATTCTTCAAACCTTTCAAAGACCTACAGAATATGGTATTTAAAATGATTAGGGTTTTTCTTGACAGTGAGACATAAATGCTCCTGGCAACACCACCAGCATCAGAAAGGAAGATGGACATTGAAGAAACTGGTTATGGAGCTTACTTCCAATATGGCAAGACTAGCCATTTGGAGAAGATACTGCTCTGTCTGGACTGTTTGACTTTATGCTGTATAAACTGGACATGCAGGACCCACAGTAAAGTAACTGCTGATTCAGGATGGACATTGTTACAGAATTCCTGCTTCATGGAAGAGTCTGCCAGACAGTCTTCAGGACACAGAGAAAAGTGACTGACACAGTGACAATATAAGAAGACAGCTTAAAGTGTCCTGCTTTGCTGAAGAGTCTGCTAGACACACTATGGCCTATGGGCTGAAGATGGAAGATTACAAAAGAACTTCAGGTGACGAGGCAGTGAATTGTCTCTGTCATTTCTAGAGTTTAATATATTATCCTTCTGTGGTCTTTGAAGGAATTGAAGACAGATAGTTATGGTTATAGTTTTCCTTAGTATTAAAGATAAGTTACTTAGACTTTAGACACAAAGATAGGATAGATGGAATATTTTCTTCAAATCTTGCTAAATGTTAATGGACTAAATAGTGTTAACTGAGATTCTTATTTGATAACTGTTATATGACATATTTTGCTATGTTAAGGTTAAAACCCTTCTTTTTATTTAGACAGAAAAGAGGAGATGATGGAAGATGACATTCTGTATATGTTTCTCACACTGGTTAATAAATAAAGCACTGTTGGCCAATAGGAAAGGAAGATAGGAGGGACTAGGAGACAAGGATAGGAAGTAGTAAGCAGGAGTGGAAATGGAGAGACTGGGGAGGCGAGACGCTGGCCCCTTTCCTGGTAAGAAGACCATGTGGAAATATTAGATTATCAGAAATGGGTTAATACTTAAGACAGAGCTAGCCGATAAGAAACAAGTAACTGGCCAACAGAACTGTATCTAATACAGAGTCTCGGTGTGTTAATTGGGGCTGGCATGGTGGTGTGACCAGACCAGCAGCGAGAGGAAAAACCTTACTTGTTACAGATTAATTTTATTTAAAATGCCATTTTACTCCAAATTTCTTCTCCTTTGTTTTTTTCTGGATGACCAGTCTATTGGTGTAGTAGAGTATTTATGTCCTACATTATCACTGTGCTTAGAGAATGTGTGTTACACATCTACTATTGTTTCATTTATTAAATTTTCTGTGCTTGATAGGTGGATATTTTTCTTTAACAAATATGACAAGTTCTTTCTTAGATCCCTTGACAAGTTTTTGTTTAAAATGTATTTTTGTCAGATATTTAAACTGCTATTCCTGCTTACTTTCTAGTTCCATTTTCTTGGAAATCCTCTTCCATTGTTTTACCTTAAGATGAAGTCTGTCATTGATGACAGGATATGTTTCATGGAAGCAGAAAAACTAATGGATCCTATTTTCTACTTTTAGTCCATAACTTTTTATTGGAAATTAGGATCACTTACTGCTAAGAGTTATTGAAAATGTGGAACCCATCTCACATAGAGAAATACTCTCTCAGACCAGATACAGAGCAAGATATAACAGATTTTGAAGATCTCTCATGGAATGCCTCACCCTCCCTGGGGAGCAGAAAGGGGAGGAAAAATAGGGGGTCACTGGGGGGGCACAAGGGAGGAAAGGAGGGAGAGGGAACTAGGATTGACATGTAAAACAAGCTTGTTTTTAATTTAAATCTAAAATATGTGTACTATTTACAAGCATTTTGTTGTGGTGTTTGTTTTTTTTTCCTTAGACCTCTTTGATTAGCTGTTCTGGAATTTTTTATTTACTCTTTGTGTCCTCTCAGATGTGTTTAACCTTTTCTTCATTCTAAATTTTTATTTCCATTGTCCTCTGGAACTTTTTGCATTATTTAAAAGTGTTTTATCATAGACACCTTTTCTTTATCCTTCATTTGAAACTTGTAGTTTTTCTTAGGTATAGCAGTGTGGACCAGCACCTGTGTTCCTTCAGAACTTTCAGGTCAGTCTAGGTGCTTCTAGCTTTCAAAGGCTTAACTAGCTGTCATTCTGTTTGGCCCAGCTTTATGAGGAGGTCAGTCGTTTTCTCTTTCAACTTTCTTTGTTTTGCACATTTAATATTTTGAATATTATAATATTGAGAATTTCATGCCTGGTTTTGTCTTTCAGGTATTCTTTATGAAGGTCATACCATGATAGGCATCCAAAATGATTTGGAAAATTTTCTCCTATAATATTGCTGAAATTTTGTTTTACCTTGACATGGGTTTCTTCTCATATATTTAAGAATCAGAAGTTGTGTCTTTTTACAGTATGACAGATTTCAGAGTACTAGAATGACCCATTTCCATTATGTTTTCCATGTAGCATTTTCTTTACTATGTTATTCAATTTCTTTGTCTTTTTCACAACATCTGATATTCTCCCATGTAATCCAATCTACTGGCAAGGCATTTTTCTGTTCTTTAGGCTTGCCTTCCTGAATTCATCTATCTGCCTTTTCCCCCAGAGAAATTTCATCTCTTTATTAAGTGTTATTTTCTTTCTGTTTTTTTATTATTTCAGTCAGATATTTGTTGGTGTTTTTGTACTCTTCATTCTGTATTTAAGTTTCTTTAGCACAGTCATATAAGTGTTGTTTTGAAAGGATTGTCTTATGAGCCATCTGATTTTCTTTCCTCAAGAAAATTGCTTTCATAATATTTACTGTTAGAGGGCATATATAGTATTGGTTATCTATCTTTGTGTTTTTGCATTGTGACCTCGGTATGTGGAGTTAGATCACTGGAAGTGTTTCTTCATATTGATGGTTATTCTCTGCTTTCTGTGGATGTATCCATCTGTGTTTTGTATTTCCTGACATGTCAGTTCATGCACCAGTTGAGTTAGACATAGGGTTCAGTCTTAGAAAAACTGCATTGGTGTGCAATTGGGGTGTAAGAAGTGGTCTTAGCTGAACTAGAATCAAACACAAATTTTGAAACCAAGAACAAAACTATAGAGTGTTAATATTTTCACTGCTGAATAATTTTAATTCATGTTTTCTATGATGTTGTTTAGAAGCTGTCTGGATAAATTGAATTGGGTAAGAAGTGAGACAGGCCACCTTGGCATGAACAAATGGCAGAGGCTGAAGTGTATATTTACCTTGAACTATTAGTTTTTCTTCTCCTTTTCTTCCATTTGGTCTCATGGCTATTGAATGTTGCATTTTACATTTCTCACTGAGTTAATCTATTCCACAAACACCCTTGTCAACACACACAGAGGTGTGCTTTACAAATTTCTCAGGTATTCTGAGACTAATTAATTTCACAATCAATATCAAAAATAGATTAATGTTCTGTATGTCATTGTTAGGACCATAACATATTGGCCACTTGTTATTTGCTTACAGATATTCTGTTAGATTTTTCCAATCCACTGTTCATAAATGGAAATGGGGTGTTGAAAGATTCTACTGTTACTATCCTACAGTAAATGTTTCCATTCCATCTACAAACATTTATTTTATTTACTTAGGTGCGGTGATGTTGAATGCACATAGCTAGTCATCTGTACTTTCATGTACAGCAGATATGGCAGTTCTCTAATATTCTCTTATGCCTCCAGTTTCATCAGCATTCACAGTGAAGCAAAAGAAAAATGAGCACCTTAGCCATTGCTTTGAAGTCAAAGATTGATGGACACAGGCTCCCCTCTCTTGCCCACAAAAAGGACCCACAGAAAGGAAATACTATCTCACTATTGAGCTCTGCTTCCTCACGGGATTAGGTGACTCAAGTAGAATTGTCCTTTTTAACCTTGTGCAGCTGCTCTAGGCTCTACGCACCTTATGGGAATTATACATCTACCCTAGACCTGAGAATTCTCATTAAGGTACATTAATTTCTGTGGAAGGATAAAGGGTTGGACTTTAAAACTTTCTTCATTGTCAGAATTTCATATTGAATATAATGAGATGACAATATTGACCCCTTTTAACTTCCTCCAACTTTTCCCTTATCTCCCTCCCAACCTTTTTGGAGGTTTGTTTTGTTTTGATAGACTATCTTCACTTAGTGCTATCTATATGTGTATGTGGGGGCTATCCACTGGAGCATGAGAAAAGAAAAAATGGTCACGCCCTAATAAACAATGATTCTTTCTCAGCCAGCAACTATCCACTATCAATTGCTCCTAGGTATGAAATAGAGACCATCTCCTCAAATAATGTCAAAACTGTGTGTGACTCTTGGGTATGTAACTACATGCTGTGAGCTCAGCACAGTGATCATCATGCCATGTCCAGGAGACAATATTCCACATCTTTCCTCCAAACCCTTCATGCAACTGAGGAAGTCAAATGAGGCAGCCACTTGGAAAACTGTTGGCAGATCCTTCCAAAGTAACCAAGATATTTCCTTGTGACAATGTAATCCCACAGTTAAGATATAACAACATGAGATATAAACATATGTCCACAAAAAGTCAATGCCTCATAAATGTGTGTGGTCAGTGCAATAGGTGTGGGAAGGGTGGATATTACATACTTATGTCCTAGATACATAGGAGCCATGCATATATTCAATGAACACATCAATATGAGATGACTCACCCAAAATCACAACATGAGCAATAGTTAAATGAATGTATCTCCAAATATATCAAGTATATTATCCAATGACAAAAGTTAACAATTTCTTATATATTTCATAAGAAATATACAGGAAGCAGGTTGTATCAGACTGGTACAGAGATTGAAAATAGATTGCACAGGGAAACTGAGGATTAATAGAAGCAGTTCTAAAATTGTTTTACTAGGGTTGTATAGCTTTATAAATAGACTGTTTTATTAAATTATAAATTTACAAACTAATTTTATAGTACTTAAATTATAGCAATAAAATGGATGAAAGAAAACCTGAAATGAAAAAAAAAGTAAAGGTGTAAATGAAGCAATTTTAATACTATGTTTATAAATACTAAATCTGAGTGATGAGTACTAAAAATTCATTATACTATCCTGTGTGTTTTATATATTTTAAAGTTTAATAAAATGTTACAAAATTTAAATGAGGTTAGTGGCCTCGATCCAGAGTTATTAAGGAGAAGAAGAAGAAGGAGAAGGAGAAGGAGAAGAAGAAGGAGAAGGAGAAGGAGAAGGAGAAGGAGAAGAAGAAGGAGAAGAAGAAGAAGAAGAAGAAGAAGAAGAAGAAGAAGAAGAAGAAGAAGAAGAAGAAGAAGAAGAAGAAAAGATTGTCAGAGCCTGTGGAGTTTCTTTAACAAATACAATGACAGAATTTTTCTTCATCATTTAATTTTTCAAAGATATATTTTATATAAAATATTCAAGGCTAGTCATTCAGATTGACCGAGGAAGTACATATCCAGTATAAGATAAGGAAGTTGTCTTTGGAATTCCAAGAAGAAAATTATAAATAGAACTGAAGACATTTCTAAACAAAATTATTTAACGATCATATCTGTGTCTCCAGGGTTCCAGAAAATACTCACTGTTCAATGTCTTGATTATCTATGTTTTTATATCAGAGTATATTTATTTTTCCTTTTTCTTTTTCCTATTTTCCTTACGTTCATCTTGTATGTAATATAAATACTAGCACAAACACAATAAACCAATATGTACTTTTCACAAATAGTATTTTTGTAATATATAATACAAAACATATAGAATACTTTAAAGAGAGAATGGGTTCATGGTCTTCATTTCTCCATTTTTCTGTTAGCATCTGAGAAAATCTTCTACTGTGCCAAGGCATTGAAGGTTGTTACCACTGTCTCTTCTATTAGGTTCTAGTTCTATGTTGGTGCCTTTGATACATTCAAGTTAAATTTTGTGCAGAGGGATAGATATGGATCTATTTGCATTCTTCTACGTGTTGACATCGAGTTCACCAGAAAATTTGTTTAAATATGCTTTCTTTTTTCTCCCAATGTGTATTTCCGGCTTTAATTCTAATCAACAAATCAGGTGTCCTCAAGTATGTAGATTTACACCTGGGCCTTCAATTTGATTCCATTAATCAATTTGTGTGTTTATATTCTAATACCATGTAGTTTTCATTGCTATAGATTATTATAGCTCTGTAGGAAAACTTGCAAATTGGAATTATGATATCTCCACTAGTGTTTTTAATTGTTTGGGATTATATTAACTATCCTGGGTTATTTGATTTTTTTTTAAATATGAAGTTTAGAACTGTTCTTACAAGGTCTTGATTTTGTTTTTAAATTTTCAATGGGATAACGCTGAATCTGTAGATTGCTATTGGTAAGATGACCATTTTTACTTTGTCATTTCTATAAATCCAAAAGGTAAGTCTTTATATCTTTTAATATCTTCTTCAATTTAATTAAAACCTTGAAGTCTTTATAATACAAGTTTTTAACTTTCTTAGTTAGAGTTTCCCTGAGATATTTTATATTTCTTGAGGCTATTGTGAATGGTTTTGTTTCCATGATTTCTTTCTCAGTCCATTTTCATTTGTATATAGGAGGGGTACTGGGTTTTGTGAGTTGATTTTATGTACATCTGTTTTGATAATAGTGTTTATTAACTGTAGGAGTACTGAAGTGTATTTTCTAGAGTCATTTATTATGCTATGGTATCATCAGCAAATAATAATATTTTGACATCTTCCTTTCCAATTTATGTTCCCTTGATTTCTTTCAGTTCTTTTACTAAGGCTTAAGTACTATATTGAACATAGAGAATATGAACAGCTTTGTCTTGTTCCAGATTTTATTGGGTTGCTTTGAGTTTCTCACCACTTTAATTTATGTTTGCTATGAACTTGCACTAAATTACCTTTATTATGTTTAAGTATGCCCCTTTTATTGCTAATCTTTCTGGGAACTTTATCATGAAGCAGTGTTGGAATGGTGTTGGAATTTGTCAAAGGTCTTTTCTTTATCTAACAACATGACCATGTATTTTTCTTTAAGTTTGTTTGTATAGTGGATTACATTATACTAAGTTTCATACATTAAAACATCCTTGCATCTATGGAATAATGTATATGTGATCATAGTGGATGATTTTTGATATGTTCTTAGATTCTGTGTACAAGTATTTTATTGGGTGTTTTAAAATCTAAGGAAAATGTGTCTGTAATTTCCTTTTGTTGTTGGGTATCAGAATAACTGTGGACTCATAAAATGAATTGAACAATGTTTCTTCTGTTTCTATCTTGTTGAACAATTTGAGGAGGATTAGAATTAACTCTTCTTTGAAAATGTGGTGTAATTCTGGACTAAAACCATCTGGACTTGGGCTTTTTAATGTTTAATGGTTGCTTCTATTTTACTAGGGGATAGAGATCTGTTTCAAATAGTTATCTGAATTTGATTTGACACTGATAAATGGTACCTATCATGATAATTTTTTTAGATATAATCCTGTTGGCCAGTGACTTGTTTGTTATTGGCTAGCTCCGTCTGAATTATTAACCCATTTCTATTAATCTAAGTATTTCCATGTGGTTTCATCTTACCAGAGAGCAGGCTGGTGTTCTTTTCTCTCCTGTCTCTTCATGCTGAGTCCTCCCTACTACTTCCCCTTTCCTCCTTGTATCCTAGTCCCTCCTATAGTGATTTATTCATTAACCAGCATGAGAAACATATTTACAGAATGACATCTCCCATCACACATATTTAAGAAGTGTAGTCAAACTTTATATTGTATAACTATACAATGAGTGTTATTTCTCACAAATTATCAGAAAAGTGGATAATACATTAAATAAGTATGAGTGGTGAAAAACTTTTGCCACCTAAGCTCTCTTATGAACACCATTTTGTGACAGGTGTCTAAATATGGTGATGTTTGGTAACTCCATGTTTATGAATAGCCAATAACTTGTCTGCTTAATGTCCATATTAAGTTTTCCATCTCGAATAATCAACTCACAGAACTTAACTCCATCTAGTTGGTGTTTTATTTTTGTCCCAAGATATTTGATTTGCAGGTCATTGGCCTTTTTAAATTTTTCCATTAGAGAATTAATTAATTAAATTAAATAAATCAAGATGTTAACCAACTAAAGCAACAGTTAGTACATTAATTTGGCATATAAAAGTGTTTATAAATTAAATTTTTCTAAGTATATTTTGATGCATAAATGACATATAATATAAGATGGCTCATTGAATAAAATGATTACAAACTTAAGCATGAGACCCTGTTTGCATCCCTTTTACCCATGTAAAAATAGGTGGAGTAGCATGGGCTTATAGCCCCAGTGCTTCTACTGCAGGAACTGAGCTTCAGAGAGTTCTCTCTGAAGATATTTTTTAATTATTTTAGGTTTTCCAGTTTGATAGAGTACCTGCTTTTAATGTATATCCTATCGATTTCTAGATCTTCTTGGTATCTGTTGTTATGTCCTTACTTTCGTTTATGGTTTTGTTGAATTTCACATTCTCTCCTCATCCCTTAATTAGTTTGGATAAGGTTTTGTCCATCTTGTTGATTTTTTTTTCAAAGAGTCATTTCTTTTTAATTATTTGTTTCATTAATCTTTCTTTTTTCTCTGTTTCTCTCTTATTGATTTCATCTCTGAGTTTGATTATTTATTCCTCATCTAATTCTATTAGGTGTAGTTATTTCTTTTAGTTCTAGTAATTTCACGTGACCTGTTAAGTTGCTGGTATGAGGCATGGTTGCTGGTATGAGTCATCTCCATGTGTTTTGTTTTGTTTGTTGTAGGCTCTTGCTGCTATGTATATTGTCTCTTAGAATTACTTTTATTGTGTCCAATGAGTTTGGGTATGTTGTGTATTCTTTTTCATTAAATTCTGGAAAGAATTCTTCCTTTATCCATTTTCACCATTAAAGAGTTGTTTCCATTCAGTTTCCAAGAGTTTGTTGGCTTTTTGTTGTTTAGATTGTTGTGGCTATCCAGCTCTAATCCATCATTATCTGAATGGATGAAGGCAGTTATTACAGTTTTCTTATACCTGTTGAAACATGCTTTGTATCCAAGTATGTGGTGGGTGCTACAGTATTAGGGATAAGTCTGAAGGGTTGGAAGTAGAGAAACAGAAGGAGAGGGGAATATCTAGAGACAGTTTCTCTGCTTTCCTAGGGAGGGGTGAAGTGGTTTGTGAATTAGCATTAATGTCCACTGAGGATGGGGGCTGGGATAAAGCAAGAAGTGGTGAGAGGGTTGTTACAATGGGAAAACCTATGGGATCTACAGGAGAAAAATGTGGGAAGGTACTGAACTGGTAATAAGACTGAGGGATTAGATCTGGGGGAAGAGTGCAAAAAGAGATCTGCTGAGTTATTTCTTAAACCAATGATAGCTTAGAGTTGGCTATGCAGAAATATTTACATCACTGGCATTGCAAATACCATTAATCAAGCATGTATTTATTCTTTTCCACAAACACTATCTATTAAGTAATAAGAAAGCATCACTTCATCTCATGCAGGAGGGAAATACTACAAATATTTGAGCAAAGATTATTTTTGAAATTAAGGACCTGTAGATAAATGGGGAAAGAAGGAGACTGCTTTATTTTATTATCATTATTTTTGAGATATAGCAAAAAACATTTTCAGTTCTTAGTAGTTCCAAGAGCCATATGAATGTCAGACCATGTAAGCCCTCTGCCACTGAGCAACACCAAACACCTGCAAACCTATTCTAATTGGTCATTATTTCCTTTCCTGCATGATACATTCTATTTTTCAATAGAAAGGGTTGGTAACACCTTCTGCTATCACAGCTTGTGTTATCCTCATTTTCTCTAAACATGGTATAATATCTTCTAAGAAGACCATTCCCTTTGCAGAGGTTGCTAATCTGAAACAGTCAAAGAACTACTTACTCAGGGTCAGAAGATAGGAGATGGCACACCTTCAGATTATAATTTAAACTTCTGTTCTCAAAAGTCAATATACTGTTGGGGCTGGAGAAATGGCTCATCTATTTAATATCACTTGCCTTTTTTCAGAGGACTACATTCAGTTTTTAGTACCTAAGTAGAAGCTTACAACCAACTTTAACTCCAGCTCCAGGAGATTCAATGCCTCTGGACTCCCAGGGCATCTATGCTCGAATGCACATATCCACCCTACACTTAAGTAAACATATTAAAATAAATTATTAAAGAAATAAACACACTGTCTAGGGACATGGGTTTCTACTACTGCAATTAATCAATTCTCAAAAGAAAGTTCTAAAGGAAGTCTAAACCATCCAGGCAATTGATCGTTTTCACCCAGTGTTTTGATAACCATGCCTATGCATTAAAATCTTTATGAAAGAAACTACAAACAAATAAAAACCAACTAACCAAACAAACACAAAACAGGGTATAAAACACCTTCTAGGTCAATGTATCAGTGGAGCTTTGTGGGGATGGTGTGATCAGTGATGACAATAAAGTCTCTATACATTTCCCACCACCGCTAACTATACAATTCCTCACATATTATTTGTGAAATATTTTAAAATGCACTGGGAAAGAGTCACTCAATGAAATTAATTAAAGTTAACAAGGGAGTTGCAGAAATAACAATTGATAGAAATGTAGAATCTCAGAAAATGACAGGATTTACAGCTAATATCTGAAAGAGGACTGAGGCATCCATGGAGACTCAATCACTGTGCTGTGGAAGCTTACACAATCTCTAGCATAGTACCAAAAAATTATTGCACTTAGACTATTGCCTGGTATTTATTTACAAAGAAAGGACAGGTTTGTTATTGGTAGGGTGAAATCATGTTTCTCTGTTTCCTAAAGTATGGTACTGAAAATAAAAATAGACAAATTTAATTTAGCAAAACAGGGTTGCCACATAAGCTTAAAGACCAGAGTTTGGCCACCAACATTCAGCTAAAATGGTCACACATGTTAAAAGAACAACAAAAAAAAAAAAAAAAAACAAGACAAACAAACAAACAAAGAGCATGTGTGGAAGTTTCTGTAGCCATATTGCCTGAGGAACAGATAACAGGGGGAATCCAAGGGTTTGTGGGCCATCTAATCTAGTGAGCTTTACATGCAGAAAGAAACTGTCTTCAAAAGTGGGTGGGAGAGATTGAGAGTCACCAAAGTTGCCTTCTGGTCTCTTTGCAGTCAGACAGTCTTTATTTTCAAGGACTTCTATGAGAGGAAGCTTCAGGTGTTTGAAGTTCCAGAAAGTTGCCCGATCCTGACCTCATCACAGTATCCGTTAGCCCAATCGACATGAGCAGACCCTCATTTAGCTCTTCTCCTGAAGTTAATAAACGCCGCTGTATATCCTAGCAAGTGTTATATTAAGAAAACAGGCTTCATCTTCTAGATTTCATCTGCGATGACGCTTGTTTAATACTGACTTTTGTGAAAAAGAGTTTTACCTGTTGAAAGCCATTATTTTTATTTGTTTTTAAAAGTATTTCTAAATCAAGTCTTTAGCCACAGACAAGTGAATTGACGAACACATCTGTCGAGAAACATTCTGAAAATAAGTGTTCATCTTTTGTCTTGTCATGCTTTGTGCCAAACGTTCCTCAAAGTTTGGATCACAAATCTAAGGAAACATGACAAATAACAACACCACAAATCCAATAAGTGAAAGAGCAATGCATTTGAGGCAGAAAAGTGCACGAGCAAGTAATTCCAACCTCATGTGTGTGAATCACCACCAGCTCACAGTGAACAGGTATGTAAGTGTATTTGCAGAACCTATGAATTCAAAATAACTCTTTGCACATCTTTCCTAAGGCACTAAGGCAGCAGGTTTTCATGGAATATGTCTTCATTTTTCATTCATATTTTATTGCTATCAACAAAAAGGAACATTATGTTTTCTTTCTTTCTTTTTTAAATATAGCTTTACTCAGGCAAAGGTGCATTTACACACATGTCTATGTTTGGTGTTCTAGCCAGGAACTATTGGTATTCTTTTTATTTATTTATTTACTTATTTAATTTATTTATATTTCTTATTTTCATTTCGATCCTAGTTCCCTCTTCCTTCCTGCCTTCCTCTCTTCCTATCTCCCTCCCTCCCTTTCTCCAATACCATTGACCCCCCAACCCACCTCACCCCACCCCACCGACCCCCACCCATCCACCCCCACCCCCACCCATCCACCTTCCCATCACACTCTACAGGGGTGGGGTGATGCCTTCCAGGACAGATCAACAAAATCTGTCAAGTCATTTGGATAGGGACTAGGCCCTCTCTCTCATCTCTAGGTTAAGGGAGTATCCCTCCATGGGGAATGTGCTCCCAAAGTCCTTTTGTGCACCAAGGATGAACATGGTTCCACTGTCAGATGTCCCTTAGACTGCCCAGACCTTCTAAGGGGGACCCATGTAGGAGGTCTGAGTTGGTCCAATGCTGGTTTCCCAGCTATCAGTCTGGGGATCCAGTAGATCCCGCTTGTTCAGCTCTGCTATCTCTGTGGGTTTCGATAGACTGGTCTTGTCCCCATTTTCTTATAATGAGATTGATGACTAACTTATCTACAATCATAGAGTCCTCATCTATTAGCTGATTGAAACAGAAGCAAACAGACACAGCTAAACACTGAGCCAAACTGGAATCCAGTTGCAGAAAGGGAGGAGTGATAACAAAATGAGGAACATTATCTTGAAGCATCAGAACAAAATTACCATGTTTTCAAATATTGTCTATATTGTTGGAATTTGAAATCACATCTTTGGTCATCAAGTTTTATGAGTTGTCCCCTATCACAGTGCCTTTTTAATGTATTTAGTAATTAGAAAATATATGATATGTTTTGGAAAAAATTCCAAAAATTTTACAATTTCTTTAAAAAATGTATTTTCATGTTAATATACAAAATTGGTAATAAAATAAGGCTAATATATTGCACATATGCATTTACTTGGTTTCATATAACTGATGCCATTATACTATATACGTATATATAAATACATATTTATATATATACATATATATGTAGTATAATGACAAATATTCTTGATAAAATACTATTACTATATGTCAGGTGTGAAATCATTTTAAGAATATCTCACTGACCTTGTAGGTATGTCATTATTTTGCTTACGACAGTTTCCCTTGGCAGATGTGTAGAAGATAATTTCTGTTATAAATCCAATTCTTTATTTATTATTTTCTGAGCATATGAACATAATTTTAGAAGAAATATTTGTAAGAATTGGATTACCTTCAATCTTTAATTGATATGTTAATTTTATTTTATTTAAAAAATTAACCTTTTTGTGTTAGATTTTAAATAGTACTTATGCATATGAATACAAAGTCCTCTATCTGTCAATCTATCTTTCTATCTACCTAACCATCTATCATGTCTTTATTTTTTTCTAGTTGTCTGTCTGTCTGCCTAAAAAAGTAAGGTCAGAATCAAGAGTGTTACAAACAGACCTTTTTATTTCGGAGAGGATTATATATCCTTCGCTCACATCGAACATACTTTACAGGTCAAGTTGCTTTGAACTTGGGCTCATTCCTGCCTCAGGTGCCTAGGTGCTGAGATTACATATATGGCTACTATACTTGGCTTCAAACAGCATTAACATAAAATATAGTGAGTGCCTCTTACAAGCTAGGTACAAAACTAATCAGTTTTGAGGGATCAGGATCATTGATAGTTCAAATATATCAAACTAATTATTCTTAAAAATTTTGAGAAATTGAGGTTCTCTATCATCAGAGAGGACCATTTTTTAGATTATTATTCTGAAAATTAAATGTGTATAATATTTTTCAACTAGCAGTAATAACTGCCATATGTTATCAGGTGATCCAAATATTAGCTAAAGAATGAGTTTAACACTTCAAAGCCCAACCACATTTACACACCTCCTCCAACAAAGTCAAGACACATCTTACTCCTTTCCAAATCATCCTATCAACAGAGAAACAAGCATCCAAATATATAATTCTTTGGGACCATTTCCTTTCAAGCCACAACATGTTATCTCTAGTGAATCTTAAACTGCCTCTTATTATTTGTCAGAAGCTATCTTTTTGCTGGAATTTCAGAGAAAATATATTCTTCATTCCTATGCTGTTTACTTATAATTTTGTGTCATGGACCATCTTTTATATTTGTACAAGAAATGTTTGAGAGGACATTTTGAATATCTTTCTGTGATTAGAATCATAAATTACTTATAATATAAATGATTTTTCTCAAAACATTTTTTAATTTTTATTGTTTAATTTGTTATTATTTTAAGTTTACATAACTTAAGTTATTCTTGCTCAATAAAAATGAAGAATCGCTTTGTCTATTCACTTGAATTACATGATTACTTAATTTTATTTCGTGTATTATTATCTCAGTTAGGAGCATACACATGCAGCATTATTCATGTGGGTGCTGGGTTTTGAAGACAGGTAATAAGTTTCTGTAGGAAGGAACTTTACTCTCTGAGCCATACACCTAAACAGCTCTTCACCAAATTTCATACTGTTGCTTATCCTCAGTGTGGCTGGAGAATGTGGCTTAGAAAATGCCACTCTGAGACATTGCTTCTGTCTTATATACTTTCCTAATGTTGGGATTAAAGGTGTGAGCTATAATTCTTTTAGAGTGATTCACTTTTGTGTAGATCTGGGTGGCCTTGGACTCACAGAGATATGTCTAACTCTTAATCAGGAGTCCTACAATTAAAAGGGTATATCAACACCTCCTAGATTCTGGCTGCTTGGATTATAGATGTGTACCTGCCTTCTATGGCTTGTGGTTCACTTTGCACCCCCATAGATCCATGGACTCCAGCATGGTCTTCAAGAGTTGCTGGGTCTGAATGTCATCACTACCCCAGCTACAGTATGTGCCTAGGACACCAATATGGCCCTAAATCTCAGGTGTCTGCCTGGCTTTCGACAGTAACAAGTGCATAAGACACCAGCACACACACTGGCTGCAGTTGAGCTATGGACCCTGACATGGCCCTCAGCTCCACCTCTGGCCCTGATGTCATCCTGATATTTAGTAACAGCGCAAGCCACCAGATTTGAATGTTTCTTGGCCCTCAGACATGAACCTGGACTCAGGTGGCTGATCTGGCCCTGAGCATCCTCATGGCAATATATGACATCTGGAGTCCTATATGTTAATCCAGACACTTGCTCCTATAGGACCACAGACCCAGACATAGTCCTTGGCAGCAGCCTGGGCTCAGACGACACCATGGTCCAGGGTGGCAATGCAGTCTACCAAAATCTGTATGGCTTGTGCTGTGGCGTGGCCCTCAAACTCCAACCAAGTCTCAGGCTCTGTCCCTGCTCCTGGGCATCTGCATTGGCCCTAGTGGCAATCTGGGACACAGACTTCAACACAGACCCCCACTGCAGACGCAGATAAGGCTTCAGGCAGCAACTCAGCCTGGTCAACAACCTAGTTCCAAGTGGTAACTCCGACAACTTCTGCCCAGATTCCAGGCTTCATGTGGCCTTTCTCTACTTCTATTTTTCCACCACATATTTCCTTATTGATATAAGGCCCAAATACCCAGGACCAAGCGTGAACTCTCGTGGCTCTCTTTCTGCTAGCCTGGGCCTGGAGGATCACCAGGTGGCTATCTTCACATTGGAAGCCTGATGTTTAATTGCTCAGATGGGGGCTACCTGACTGGGGGCCCAAAGGCTAATAGGAAAAATAAAATTAAGCCTCTAAACCTTTTACTAAGCCTTTTTTCTTTTAGTTTTTTGTTTGTTTGTTTGTGTTTGTTTGTTTGCTTTTTGTCTGTTTTTGTTATTTGGTGAATTTGGTAAAGTAGAAATTTCTAGAACAAAGCAGGGATGCTGTAACTATTAAAATACAATAAAGTAATGTTTAAAAGGAATACTGATCATTTAAATCAGCATTCCTGCACACTGGGTTCCAAGTACAGCAGCTAGGATCTAAATCTAACAACTTGTTAGAGAGAGCCATTGACATACTTCTTCCTCAAACTACTAGTCAAGTATGGTCCTGGATCCTTTGTTGTAACAAAATGACCAGGCACATACTTATACACATACAAGTTGAAAGTAGTTGTGAAGGAATATACGTAGACTATTGTTTTCTTGCCTTGTAGTATCTATATACCTTTGATGCTAAATGCTAAATTTCTTAGGTCCATCAATTTTCACTGTAAATTGGACTAACTATAAAGGCAAGGACTAGCCATCTCTACTTCATTACACGCCTTAAGTAAACATCTGAGGCATGGTAAATTTAATGTCCCTGGTATAGGTGAAAATTTTGCTTTCTTTAGTAGATGGTAATTACCAGGGAAGCAAATTAAAAAAGCAAATATTGCCCAAATTTTCTGAGTGTGAGTGTCCAGAGAGTATTCATTTTTGTCAGCTGTCAGATGATGGTGGCCACCTTTAAATCAAGGTTAGAATGCTGCTGGTGTGAAGAGAAAGCCACACATGGAATATCAACTTAAAAACACAAACTTCTGGAGACAGTTCTTCAAGCCAGAAGACAAGTTTCCTTAGGTGGTATTTAGCTTTGAAAAGTTTTCAGGTGTCTGAATTAGATTAATTACCCCATCACTCTTCTCATTTTCTCCAACTCAGTCCTTCCAGCACAGAAGAGATAACCCCCTGTTGGTACATTAGTATCCAGAATGCTGAGAATGATGCTGTAGATGCTGTCTTTAACCTCATCCTTGACACCAGGAATACAATCACAGCATTATGAGTACATAAGTTTCAGTGCCTCTGGGAGAAAATACAATTTCTGCCTCATCAAGTTTTATTGATAAAACACAGATGTAGTTATATTATTCATATGACTTTCTGAATTTGTTTTTTGTCTTTTCCAACTTTTTTTTAACATAATCTTTATGTTCTTATGGGATAAGTAATCACTTGAGATACATTTAAATGAACAAAAATTGGATTTTTTAAAATTTATTTTCAGAATATGTTGGAAAAATGGAATATAAAGACAATAAAACATGCTCTGCAGTTCTCTCCGACAGTTATTTGGAGAAGACTCATTTACCTTTTCCACAGTGGCAGAGGAGATATCATCCATAGAGTATCATCGACCCATCCCATGCCACCTACGTAAGTGTGCCTATAAAACTGAAATCCCTGCCTGAGGACTTCAATAACAACATTAGAAGGTGAATTCATAGCAATAGAACAGTAATGACTGACAATAATTAAGGAACCCTGAACCACAAAAAAAATGAAATAAAAGCAAGCATTCATACTGGTTTTTGTAAATATGAGAAATAAGGCTTCATTGCCAATATGTCATTTATTTTCTATATAAGCATTTGCTTATTGAAATATTGTTTTCCTGAGAAGGGTCAACCATTAAACACAAATATGTATTATTTACAAAAATCACAACCGACATAAGTGTATCTCATATGAATTAACTATATAAGTATTTTTTAAGTTATGTCATAATTTTAAGTTTGTGGTTTCTTTATTTGTGAAATGGTACTATCATTCATAATAATTATTATGATAGCATATCATATATGATAGGACTGAAGTTTAAGTATTAAAAGTTTGATGAGGGTTGTCCTTCTGTATATATGTTTCTCTTGTTAGTTAATGTATAAAACACTGTTTGACTACTGGCCGGTCAGGAAAGATAGGTGGGGCTACCAGATGAGGAAAATTCTGGGAAGTGTAAGCAGACAACAGTCATCATGTAGGCTGCCAAATGAGTTAACAGGTCCAGAATCTTCTCCAGTAAGATAAGAACATATGGAAATACTCATATTAATAGAAATGGGTTAATAAATAAGACAGGACTAGCCAATAAGAAAACCTAGGCACCTGCCAACAGTTTTATAATTAACATAAGTCTTTGTGTGTTAATTGGAGCTGAGAGTGTCTGTGGGACCTAGGCAGGAAGGAAAATCTGCAACAAATAGTTAGAAAAGTTTGAGTAATTCACATACTTTTAAATTGTAATTGAATGACAGTATAGAAGTATTCTTTTCTTTGTGACAAAACAGTAGTGTAGAACTAATTTCCAAAATAAATTTACAATTGAACTTGATTATTGCCTGTAAAAAAATTCTCCAGCTGTGTTTTTGTCTGTTCACTAGTTTGTTTGATCCAATGAAATGTCTCTGGAAACAATCTACATATAATTTTTATACAATCTTCACAAAGTCAAGCTATTTGATGATATCAAATACACCTAGCAAGATTATCTCTAGTCATGAGTTCTCTAAACTGGATGGACTCTTTAGGGACAATTTAGTGAACATCATAAGACATAATAACCATTTTCAATAAATGAACTCATATTTCATATAAAGCTATGCATTAAAAATAATATCTAAAGAAAGATAATCCAATTATAGTTATTTTGTCTATTTTAGATAATTTTTATTTATAAAATCTGCATGTCTTTCCTTTAATTATGTACCATTAGCACTGAGTCACCCCATATTTCTTACTACTACATACTTATTACATTTACTTTTCTATCAATACCGATTCAATAATTTATTTTATCAATTTTCTAAGTACTAAGTTTTGGCTAAAAAGATTGGATATCTAACAACTTGTAAAAACATTAATTCTAATGATTAACTGGGGATTATTTTGAGATTTTCACAGGTGGAAAGAATGAAAGCTTTATTATACTATTTACAATCTGAAAATTTTCAATTTTATCATTTTATAACATAAAAATTAGATCAATAAAATCATGTGTAAAATTTGGAGTGTTTTTATATTATAATAAGAATGCTAGATATTAGTTTTCGAAAACATTTTTGGTTTCTAATGGTTTTAATTTTTAGTCTTTAATTGGTGTCTATATGTATGGCTCTGTAAAAATGAGTACAGGTACATTCCATGGAACTAGAGCCAGAGTCTCTCTAACATCTGTGATCCAAAATTGAGAACTCTGCAATAGAAGTATATCCTTTCAACCATTGTGAGTAATCTGTCCATCCAAACACTCTCCTTTTTCTTTGTTAAATCTATTTTAATTTTATTGTATAAGTGTTTTGTCTGGATGGATGAATATGCATGAGATGAGTGCCTATTGTCCATGGAGTCTAGAAGAAGGTGTCAGACTCCCTGGAACTAGAGATACACATGAAGTGTGCTCAAATTTAGGAGATAGAGCAAGCCCGTGTGTTCTGCAATATCAGAACATGCTTGTATTATTTTAAACTTGAATGTAAATATATCATAGAAGCAAGCATGTACATACCTGTCTACATTCCCAACAGAAATACATGTTCATGATTCCTAAAAGATGCATATGAAATGTATAAAGCATTATATATCAAATCCCCAAATGGTTAATGACTTCACTGTTTGTATTGATAGCAGGCTATAAAATTCAGCTAAGTTATATTCCATTCATTCGAAACAAATACATGAATATCAAACATAAACAACAAAGAATATATTTTGTCATCAAAACATAAGCAAAATATATGCCCTGCATACAGATATGCACACAGGGCACACTGTATGACTTATGTATCTTAAGTGCAAAAAATCAGACTAGGAAATGTAAAGGACAGAACTGATAAAGTTTACCTTTTAATATTTACACAGGAGAATGAGCACAGAAGATGCTCCTTTACCAAAGCTCCTACTCTAGGTCCCTGTGCCTAAGAGTAGAAAAGGCAGATAGTTTCAGAAATGTATCAAAATAACTTGAAGAGTCAGCAATAGAAGAAGACTTTCAGTAACATAGATGTAGGTTAACACTGAAATAATTAAAATAAATTAGTTTTTTTGTGTCTCCTGGTTGCTAGAGCATTTCCTATGAAGATTTGAATATGTCCATTCATGAAGAACACTAGAATGCATTGTTCCTTCTCTGATGAAGTGTTTTCTCATGCATTCATTTGTTTCATTGCAATGGATTCAGACCTTTTATGTGATTAAGAGGGGTTTGACCATTTATGTCACCAGACAACTTCTCATTATGTGTCCTTTCTACTTCTCAATTTAACTGAGAACTTACCTTTTTTTTTTCCTGCTAACTTATTCTCTATAACAAGTCCTCCCTTTGAAAAGCAACATATTCTTGTAAAGAAGGTATTATATGCTAAAATGCAAAAGTTTTCTAGGGAAATATTTAAAGCAATTACTTAGTTCTAAAAAAACATGCTAAATCCTAATGACAACTTACCATTAAACAGGCTTTATTACAATTATTTTGTTAAATTGTACACCCTTTGCCCCAACAATGAATCTGCATGCAAAACCTCATGGTCTTATCTCTATTGGCACAGTCCACTCAGATTATACTTGCTAGAAACTTTTTAGGTTAGGAGTTGAAATATTTGAGTAAATATAGTATAATAAAGAAACATCTTTTGTTGTCTAATCAAAAATTATAGCAAGGGTTATTGAAATTCATGGACCAGTTTAGGCTAAGCCACTGAATGTGGGAGTATAAAGTCATAAAGCCAGATGATACTTGACTGGAGGCTCAATCTTTCAGTAACTTTTATCACATCTTAACATCTTATCATCTTAAAACATCTTAACATCTTAAAAAATTAAAGTTATGACTATTATCATGAAACAATTCTTAATATAATGTCTACTTAAACCATATAACTAATTTTTCTAATGTTCAACTTAAACACCTCAGAAAAAGTGGTAACAAATGTAGTTAATGAAGTTCAAAATCTTACTAAGTCCTTTAGTTAGTAAAAGGACAAATTGTATTTGAATTCAAGTGATCAGAAGAAAAAAGAATTCCCCTCTGGTATGTAACAGGAACCCAAGAACCAACAACTTTGTATAAGAGAGAAAATGGATACAAAACTTCAAATTATTAGTGATACTTGAATGTGAATTGCATGGATATTGGTGTACGTTTTACTCCTAGTTTTCTACATGCTTCTAGTTATATTTAATAAACCTACTAAATTTAAAGAATGAAATATGTACAAAATTGAAGTGATATATACAAAATGAAAAAAATCTCTACAATATAATCTAACAAATAGAGTTCCAATTAAAGCCATTCTAGGGCTGCTTACAATTAACAAAAAAAATAAATAAATAAATAAATTAAGGTTAATGTATCCATTTAAATACATGTACATAACTAAAAAGAAACCAGTCATTTGTCTGAGAAAGATTAATTTCATGGCACGAGGAAACAGAAATATGTTAGAATCGTGTACATTTGTCTTGCTCATAAGAGGGAAAATATGCAGGGAAGAAAGTAATCATGTTTTATAAAAGAATCCAAACCAAGAATCTATTACCAAAGGGTGTCCTTCATTTCCAACTATATTATAGACCTTGGATACCCCAGCTAGAAATATCTGTGATAATTCAGTGCTGAAACTTTCAAAGAAGTAAATCAAAAACTTAAATTGAATAAAATCTGCTAGGGACAGCTGGTTCCTAAAAGCCGGGATTTTATAGTCAGAATATTCATGGGCAATGTCAGAGTCCAATGCAGGTGCTTCTGCCAAGGAGGATTTGCTATGTGCAGGAAGTATACTGAGATCTACATACACACTGACACTCTTTTAGACATTCCATTTGCATGGCTGCATTTTTAGCATTCAGAATCACAGTTTGCTGTGTTAAATGCTGGCCCCTCCCCCAGCTTGAATCACTTAGGGCCAGTTTCTCCTTTTCTTTGACTATCAATCCTGTTCAGTTATTGACTATTTCTTTAGTACTCACTGATCAGTTGCTGCTAGCACAATATACACTGTGACATAGACAAATTATGACCAATAATTACAACAAAGATGGTACTACCATATGATGCAACAGTGAACTGTAAAGAACTGAGCAGACCCCATGACCTAGCCTTTGTTCATTTCTAGGAATATTACTAGGAAAATGTCATTGCAGATGACTAGGGAGGTCAACTGAACTGAGCTTGTTGGAGAGTAAAAAAATGTCAGCCAGCTGAAAAAACAAACAGGCATCCATGGCAAAGTCTACCAGACAGAGAGAACAGATTGTTCATTTCTAAACAATATAGGTACAAAGATGAAGGGACAGAATTCCTGATGTTCACTAAAGTGATATACCCCATTGGAGCACAGTATTTTCCATTTGAGGGGAAGGAAAGCATCGGGGTAAGATTTACAACTGGACATGTCAGTTTATCAGGCTGGAGCAGGTGTCAGAAGCAGCAAGAAATCAAGTCCAGAAGGAATAAAATCGGAAATAGAGAGATGAGCAAAAGTGGTTAAGTAATGGCCATGGGCAAAAGGCCATCTAAGATTGCACAACATCTCCTGCATGGAAATGAAACCCAGACCTTGTATGAGAGAAGGGCTATAAATAGCTCAACAGCAATTAAAGATGTCTGCAGGTTAGGCACTGCCTCAGTATTGGTATAAAAATAGCAATTCGTTTTCACAAACAAAGAGAAAACTCTAGGTCTGGGAAGTTTAGAATCTGCAAATGAGAATAAATAATGATCAGGATTATAATGACACCTAAAATGAAATGTTGGGTGTCTGGAATTTGATCATAGAAGGCTAGGAAGTTGTATTTTATTTCTGTTGATACTGTTAAAAAACAGTTGGGAAAAATAATCATGAGGGGATTTTGTCTGAATAATATTCATGATAGAGATGATTTGAGCTTTCTTAAATAAAACCTTTGTCAGTCTTTCATAGAGAAACATATCTCCAATATTATCTTTTTATATTCTAAATCTCTCTCATGGACAAAGAGGAGATTATTTCTAAAGTGTTCATTGCATACTCAAACCATCATTGTTATTAAAAATGTTGCATTTTCATTTGTAATAGAAAGGTACAGGCCTCATTTAGGAAATGCAAAATAAATACATGTAAAATTAATAACACTCACAGTTCTAGCAGATAAACAACTACAGTCTTATCAGTATGGAAAGTGCCTTTTCAGACAAAATTGAAATGTTGTATATAGAAGAGCTAGTGTGATATTAAATTTTTCCCTTACTTTTTTTTTCTACTTTATTAATTCTAGCTCTTTTCCAAGTCTTCAAATTAGTATTTCCAAACCTATTGTAAATGTAAAATGTATGCATAATTATTTTCATTATTTACCTATAAATATTAAAAGCATGTATGTGATCTAACCATAATAATATTTTCCAAATGTCTATACATCCCTGTAGGAAAAAACGAAAAAAAAAAAAAAAACTGAATTTCCAAACATATATCTCTGATTTCTCTTTTAGAATGATTTTTTTAAAACATGGAATTGTGTTAAAGGACATAAACATTCCGTTCTGGGAAATGATCATTTGTCTAAACCATATGGCCTGCTCCATTTTATTTTATCACAAGCAAGAGAAAAATATTTTAAAAACATTTGTAATATAAATCAGGTCTACTAAACAAGTTTCAGTATAATACATTGGTTATATGTGGAGAAAGACATGGGGCATAATTAAGTACAAAGTTTTTTCTTCATCATGAAATTTTAGTAGAGATGACTCACAGAAGACCATGAATTACATGTGCATTTGTCCACACGAATCTTGTTTAAGTTTAAAATGGCTTAGTCGGGTGAGATGTGTGCTGCAAAGCCAGTCAACGTGAGATTGATTCCCAAAATCTACATGGTGGATGGAGAGAACTTACTTAAGCAAGCTGTCCTCTGATGACCATACACATGCCAAGGCACATGTACACACAATCACATACATATACATAAACATGTGTGTGTGTGTGTGTGTGTGTGTGTGTATATATATATATATATATATATATATATATATATATATATATATATGATTTGATTTTTAAAAATTAAAACAGAATTAGATTTGGATAGATTTCCCCATTCTATATGTTTTGATTTCTTTCCTTTGAACTTTTAAAGAAATGAATGGACATACCATAGCCCCTGACTATTAGAGGGAAGGTCTTAAAGGGTTATGTAAGAGGTAGATATAAGCACTTGTGATCCTTTCTGAGAACCCCTGAATATATCCATGCCATTCATGCTTAGATTTTCCATGGTTAGTGAAGTCACCTTATGATTGCAATCCTTTACCATCTATATCAGATGGTCCAATCGTATGTGTTAATTTTGAAATTTAATAAATCTGACTTATTGGTATAAAAATTTAAGCTAAGGGTAAACAATATGGACTTCAAGTTATGATACTTTGAATGCTGGTCAAGGGATTTTTAATTTAGTCAACACAATGATGTGACAAATAAGTTTCTTCACCTTATTTGTTTGTAATTGAGTAAATTGAGGCTTAATTCATTTTTGTGAGCCAAAAGGTTGTTGTTATAGTATCCACACTCAAATAGATACCCCAGAAACACTATGTTAAACACTATGAAGAAATAAGAGCTGTACAAGGCTCGAAGGTTTGCTCTTAGATAGAACCACAAAGGCTCATCCTCAAGTACAAACAAACAAACAAACACCCCCCCCCCCAAATAAAACCAAAACTACAGATATCCCAGCAATACTTTCTGTGGAATATAATGAAAGATTTAAATCTTCCCATGTTAGCAAAATTTGGCCAGATGAAACCGAATTGAGTATATGAAAGACTTTGGGTACATGAAATGTAGTATGATTCTAAGTCGATGTCTACCACTTTTATTTTAAAATATTTAATCATCTTTTAATCATTGTTTACTACACAAATAAGATTGTTTATCATACCTACACATTATATAATAAAAGATAGACTTGTGCCAATCTTCATTAATGACCACTGTGTATTTCAGATGCCAAAGTGTACTTAAAATAAACAACATCTTTGAACAACATTTTGCCAATTACATGGATATAGAAATTGAGCCTAAACAGATTGACAAATGTATGCACTACTAGCTCTTCTAAGAACTCAGATTCTGATCTGTTGATCAGCCTCAGCAGTGTAGGTCATTGAATATACCACACAGGACAAAAGATAATTGTAAAGTATTGTGCCACCAACACAACTTAAAGGCTGTTTAGCCTTGAGTCAACACAGTGTCTGATATATGAGCAAATATTCACTAAAGGAATCAAAATCAGGAATTGTCTGTGGGATGAAGAGGCATATGCATATAGATGCATATATGAGTATAGGGTCCAAGGGTTAAAATTGGGAAAATTCTTCTTGATATATCTCTACACATTTTATTAACCTGGAGAATATTTCTCTGTTTAGACTAGCAAACTAGTACAGTCCAAGAGTCCTTCTGTTGATTCTTTCCCAAGGCTAACATTCCTGGCATTCCATGCTGAGCCTAGCTTTTTGTGGGTTCTCTGTTATCTGACCTGGGATCTTTATGTCTAAATGTACTGACTGAACTTACTCCCCAGCTCTGTAAGTTCTGACAGGAAGTGAGGAAGTGTGATGTCAAGGAAAGTTTCCTGACAAACTGTTAACTTTCTATTCTGCTATCAGCAGCTTTTAAGCCATTGTGTATTTACAGTGGGTAGGGGATGTTTTTTGATATGCTGCTAAACTGTATCCAACACAAAGCAAATTCAAATCAGTGAAAGCAAAAGGGTGAGAGCAAAGAAGATATTCATCCTGTCTAGAAAAGTCAGAGTCAGAATTGATGGCCAAAGGAGTTAGTATGCCTAACATTTACCATTTACATGTGCCCAGACCAGTATCAGAACAGTGATTCAGGGGACAAACATCAGCTCTGAAAAGATAAAGTGATAACAAACCAAAACAAACCTAAAGAAACAGTCTACAATACAGACTTGGAATGGAACTACTTCAGGCAACATTTAACAGTTTTGAAACTATTAGCAGATTTGGGTAGATAGCTTAGTGGATAAAGGACTTGCTATACAGCATGAAGCTTGGACAGCTCTAGACCATTCTGAAGTATCAGATTGATATGATAGCTCATTTATCATTTCAGCAGTCACAAAATGGAGATATGATCCCTAGTGAAAACTGGCTTCCTCAACCAGCCAGACCAACATACTTTTTTTCTCACTTTACACAATTTTTGTATATATATTTTATTTTATTTTATGTTATCTTAAAGTTTTAGTTTTAGTAATATTATTTGAATATGTTTGCATCAAGGAAAAAATTAAATCAAATTCCTAAAAGAAAAACAAGAAACTTTTATCAACTGATAATTTGTGGTAGTGCGATAAATAATCAAATTGTGCTACATATAATCAAATATGTAACCCAAATAATATTTTACGATATAATTTTTACTTTCATATTTTTCTGGCTTTTGATTGGTTCCTATGGCCTCATGCATAGCGGATGAGAATTCTACCACAGAGCAGTATCATAAATATAAATATTGTCATTTGTTTATGATTACATAACCATATGTGGTTATAGGGCCATATGCTTTGAGACAGTGGAAGGCCTTTACATAATGAGGCACTGTACAAAACCAAAGGAAACACAAACCAAACGAATAACAAACAAATAAAAACTTGAACCTTAAAACAAATGGATAGTTTTTCAAAGTTTCTAATAATAGACACTGACATAACCATGATTGAATGTTGGTCATACTATACCAAAGAGCTAGCACTGAACATAAATAAGAGTTTAAAAATTAAGAGTTTTTGTCCATGATTCAACATGCATATAGATGTATATCCAAAAGGACATACACAGATTGCAGAACATCAAAGAGCCCCCATTTAAGTACAAAACTTGGGAAAAGAATGATACACCTCATCAGGCTGTGTATAATCACTCTTCTTGGCTAATAAAGGACAAATAAACATAAGGCAGGATGTTATAGAAAAAACACTTTCAACTCCTTAAGGATCATATTTCTAACCTAATGATTAATGTTAGGTCAAATCATTAATTCAATCACCAGTCACAGTATTTATTCTGTAAATAAATACGGCTATTCCAAGGTGGTTCACAAGATATAGCTGAAGGATAAAGGAGAGGTGTCTATTTAGATGAATTTATCCTAATCCTATTGAAATTCATTGATTTTATTTAAATATATCTTTGTATTTGTTCTTATATCAAGTAGGCATTGCTGTGCAATAAATTATCCCTAAACAAATCATTAAAAATAGTTACATTTTTAAAATTTTATGTTTAAGGTCCTTTTGTGCACCAGGAATATATTCTGGTTCCACTGTCTGAGGTCCCTTAGACTGCTCAGTCCTTCTAGCTGAGACCCATATTCAGGGGGTCTGAGTCAGTCCCATGCTGGTTGAGAGACTCTCTCTCAATGAGTAGTGTTGAGACCAACAGAGAAAGATTCCTAACATCAACTGACAGCCTCCACATGAAAATTAATCCACATTCATGAAGGCCTTCTAATGTCTACATACACACGCAAACATGCACACATTCATGCATAATTACACATGAACACCACACCCACAAATTTGCAAAATAAAAACCAAACTAAAACACCATTAACAGATCATACTGACTTTGTGGTCTGTACATATGAGTAAATGTTTTAAATTTCATTGTTCTTTATATTTCTTCCTCAAGTTTGAAAGTATTAAGAACTTAAATAACCTGAACATGTCCTCACCCTGGATGAACATGTATTCTTTCAAGCATAGCATGGAAACAGGATTTTAAAATCAGACTTTGGAAATGCCTCCCATGAAGATTAGATTTAATATAGCCTTTCTCTAAAGAGAGAATGGAATGTTATAGGAATTTGTATCCTAGTAAAAACAGAACAACAAATGTCTAAATAACCACCCCACCCCCTAGACCTTGTTTTTGATTTGATCCTTTTATGTTCATGAATCCAAGTTCTACAAATGTCTGAATTCTGGTACCAGTACTTACAATGATCAAGTGAGTGTCATGTGTATGATAGAGTGAATGAAAAAGAATTAGTATTTGAGACTTATGGATGAGGAATTTGGTTTCTACACTTAAAATTCTGTTAACAAATAATCCCTAGGCATTCATGTATGCTGGTAAGTATGGCACAACACTTTAATCACCATTGGCTATGGACCTAATAAAAGGCAGGTAATAAAATCAAATTCTGCTTGGCTCCAATTTTATAGGCAATATCAAGCCCTGTGAATTTTAGTGCCCACTGTCTATTTAGATAGTCATGCTCAAAGCTGATATTAAAAGTAGCTAGAAAGATTGCTCTGAACTATTGAAATACATTGAGAATTACACTGCAATTTGGATTACTTGGAACTCTACCTACACCACACTGACCTTCACAAAGTCAGTTATGTTTTTCTGGGCAGCTTCATTTCTACTCTACCTCTTTGTCTTGATTCCTGAACTTCCATTTTTATTTCATCTGGGGTCAGAAATAGATATGAAGTGGCTTCTGGGTTTTAGGTATGATGCTTATGATAGGTTTTGCATCTGTGGAATTCAAACAAACCTCTTTCACATTCCATTTCTTTCACCACCTCATTTTCATCCTAGCACTCTATTTCCAAGATGCTATCAAACACTTTCTCTTTGTAAAACAATATATGTGTTATTCTGTTCTGTGCTTTTTCTAGAAATGAAAAAGAAAGCATGGAGTTCTCTTGTTTCAATACATAGTAAAAGGAAAATAATACTATATAATAGACTTCCATCTCTGTCAGGAAATTAAAAAAAAAAAGAGGGGCAGCAAAATTAAACATAGTAGGGGAACAAGAAAGAGTTGTACAAAGCACATGTTTTCCAATTTTTCTTAAGAGGATGATTTCTGAGGGGGAATGATATATGGAGCAGAGAAAGCATCATCTCAAAAAGATGGAGAGCAGCTGAGGACCTGCATTCATCTAAACAGAGAAGTGCTTTTTGACCTTTAGAATTTAGCCAAAAGCTTGAACAACCTCACTTCTGTGTCTGTGTGTGCAGAGAAGGCACTAATCTCAGTTCCACTTTAATAAAATTTTATCAAATGTTTTGCCTAAGTTTTGACTGGGGCTTCACTCAGATTGCCTGTGCCCAGCTGTGGCCTGCGGCATGGTCAAATACCAAATGGGCTTCTGATTTTTGTGGGCAATTGGGAAAGAAAACACATTGTTCCAGTGGAACAGAATAAGATAAAACACAACATGAAAGAAGGATAAAACCCAGGCCACAATTTGAAAAAGGTGGTGCTTTAATTTTCACATTGTATTACTGTATTTTTCTGTAACTGCAATGTTTCTACTTTCATTTAATTATTAACCACCTGAGAAACATGAAAATCCATATTCTCCAAAGATACTTTTTTTATACAAAAATACTTTATTATGATGTTTCCATGCATTCATGAAATGCATTTTGATCATATTCATTGTTTGTGTATTACGTCCTCCCATAATTTCTGTTCCTTTCTACACTACCCTTCCTGAACTCTGGTTATACTGCTTTTAATCTCATGTCATATTTTCCCAGTCCTACTTCTCTCAGGTGAGAAGGCAAGACAAGATTTGCTTAAAGAGTTGTCTTATTTCACTTATCATGTTTTATTATCTATCCATGTGTTGATAGTCAGCTAGGTGTATTCCATGGTTTCTGAATGACACAGTGAGTGTACAGGCATTACTATGGTAAGTTAACTTTCATTCCAGTGTCTACATCTTAGAACTGATAGGACAGGTATCAGTTGATTTTTACTTTCTATTCTTTGGTTGGCCTTTCACCCAGCTTCCAAATAAGACACACACAGAGTCTTATTCTTTCTTATAAATGCCAGGCCTTAGCTTAGCTTATTTCTTCTAGCCAGCTTTTCTTAAATTTTCCCATCTACCTTTTTGTCTCTGGTCTTTTAACTTTCTCAATTTCTGTATATTTTATTTCCATTTAACTCCTTGGCTGTCTGGTTGTGTAGCTAGATCGCTGGCCCTTAGCATCTCCCTCTCCTTGTTCTCTGGTTCCTTCCTCCCTTTCCTCCTTTTCTGTCTTCATCCCCTATTTCCAGATTTCTCTTACTGTTTATTCTCTCTGCCTGTAAGTCCTATCTATTCTTTCTCCTGCTTTGCAATTGTACACTCAGTTCTTTATTAGTGTTTTAGAAAGGTAAAGTGACACAGCTTCACAGAGTTGAACAAATACAACGTAAAAGAAGGCAACATGTCTTTGCATCATTAAAACAAATGTTCTACAATATAAACAAATGTAACACACCTTAAAAATAAGTTTTCACAACAGACAGGGTCATGTGAAAGTTTCATTATTAATTTTTTGAGGGAAGCGAATACTTATTAACAGTGACTGTAATAGTTCACGCTCTTATCTCTGAGAATGGTTGTATCTCTCACATCTTAATTCAGCATTCATTGTTGCTATGGCTTAAGTTTTGGGAATTTTCTGTTTCTTTTTCATATGTAATTCATTAAGCCCAATTACTGATGGGTTATATGCGATTCCACTGAACCAAGGGCAATGAGTCAATGTCTTCCCTTCTCACCAAAGAAAACTTATTTTTCCTTTTCTCAAAAGCCATCCACTGCCCTAGCTACTGAACTAGACATGGGTACATCGGCAGCACTACTCAATCTGTGATGGAATCTATAATCTCTTATTCTGTGGAAGTTTTTCACAGCACCCTCTCATTCTTCTGATTTTCATTTTTTCAAACCCTCTTCTAAGATGTATTCTGAGCCATGGGATGCAGGAGAGGTTTCTGTAGTATTCATAGTAGCTAGAAAATGGAAACCTAGATATCAATTGACAAATAGGTAATGAAAATGTGTTACCAATACACAACAAAGTATTACACATGTAATATGAGAGAATATGATGGGGTAATATTTGAAGCTAAAGTTTCATTTCAATGTGTTCAGGAATTTGGGTAATTGAGAGATGGGGTGGCTTAACCAAAACGAAGGATATATAAAGAAGCCATATGAATCCCAAGTAGTGTCCAAATAAATTAAATAATAATTTAAATAATAATGAGTTTGAACGGAGGTACCTCATATGGTGGAGCACTGTTGCCCCAAGACAACATGACTCATTAAATAAGAGTTAGCTCCCTTAGACTTAATATTCGAGAGGTCCCAAAGGCATCCAGAAGAATAGCTACTGCTGTTATTTTTGTTTGCTCATCATAAATGATGGTAAAGCCTAACTACTGAAGAAACCACATACATTCATTGCAAAATATAGAAAAATTATTCCTTCTTTGCTATTAGTGTTCATGGTGATAAAAAGGGCTGTACACAAACATCAACAACCTGAAAAAGTACTAGACTTTTCATGCTACAGTATTGACCTGCAATGAAATAAGTGGGTTAATGGAAAGATCGTTTATGAAAGTATCTAGACACTGTCTTTATTTTATTTAAGGTCTACTCCACAATAAGAAATTTATACTTTATACTATCATCATTATCAAGAACTTTGGCTAGGGAACTTATAGACCTTACAGGAGATTTCATTGATATTGTTTTAATAAATGATCATGTTGTCAAACACTTCTCTAAATGTTTTTTTTTGACAGCTGATCTGAGTCTACTGAGTTATCTTCATACATATGTGTAGTATATATATATATATATACTATATATTTTATACATATATAATTTTTATATTTCTAATTGTCAAAGTCTGTGCCATTTTTAAAAATAATTTTATTGAAATTATAAACAAGCTTGTTTTACTTGTCGAGTCCAGTTCCCACACCCTCCCATTCTTCCATGTTCCCCCCACCAAATCCCATCTCATCCCTTTTGTGCTCCCAAGGGAAGGTGATACTTTCCATGGGGAGTCTTCAAATATGTCAAATCATTTGGAACAAAGCCTCTCCCATTTGTATAGTCTGAGAGATTATCCCTTTATATAGAATGGGCTCCCAAAGTCCATTTGTATGCTATGGATAAATACTGATCCACTACCAGCGGCCCCATTGACTCTCCAGTCCTACCAACTAACACCACATTCAGGAAATCAGAGTCAGTCCAATGCTGGTTTTCCAGCTCTCAGTCTGTGTCATTTTACATTTTCATTTCAAATGTGAATATTTAGGGATAGTGAGATGGCTTAAGTAGTAAAATACCTCTTGAGCAATCCTAGTGAACTAAGTTTGATATCTGGGTCTTACAGTGGATGGAGAAAAATGACTGCCAGATGTTCTCTAATCTCAAATATGTGACGTTTCATGCCTGTAATGCATTTGCACACATACATCAAATATACACACAATCATGATAAAGATTGTCATTGATAACTTTTTAATACATGCATATTTACTTTGTTTTTCGTGTGATTAGTTTTTATTTTTGTAAATGAAACATATCCCTTTAGTTCTGAGGCAGAGTGTTTTATAGTAACATTGTATATCTGTAGTTGTTTAGGTGATTCCTACTCTATAAGTTATATTAAGTTTTATATCCATTTACCAGTCCAGATGTTCAATTATCTTAGCCTTATTTTTGTTCTTCTTCTTTTTTTTTTTTTTTTTGTATTACAAAATGGAACTGTAAAGTGTTATAGCTTACCTTTGTACTGAGGACTTTGATGGGAAAACATTCTTTCATCTGAGGATAGTAGCACAATGATAGGGTGAATATACAGGGATTAAACTGCTGATTGACATGCTGTGGATCCAGCATGTAACCCTTCTTTCCCCCCATGCAATCTTAGTGTGTCTGGGATAATTGGTTGTCCTGTCTCATCAGCATCAATGGAGTGAGGAGGAAGACCTATAACATAACACCTAAGATGTGAGTGTTTTTTTTCTTTTACCCTTTCTTTCTTTGTCCTCTTATTAAGGATATAAGTACAATGAAAGAAGAGGGGCAACTTGAAACTGAAAGAAAGAGAATGTGACGAGAAAATATTGTCTTATAGGCATAGCCATTTTACAGTAGGAAATCAGATCTATTTTTCTTCAAAATATCATTACCCTTCAATGAAAGCTTTCAGCTTCTTAGCTCTAAATATTACTAGCATCAAAATTAATGAAATTAATGAGAGGCATCTATTGAGAAAGCTTTTTATAGGAATAAAGTATATGGGAAATGACAAATCATGTTTCCTCCTGATAACTTGCAAGCTTTCCCTAGCAAATTATATTCACCAGAAACACTTTTAGATATTCTGTTTACTAATTAAGACAGGAAATTTGTTTGGTATTTGTAAGTTTTTTCTTGGGTTATTCAATTTGATTTTTTTCAATAGATAATCTAAATGTATATTCATTATTCATAACATATTGTAATTTTAAGATGTATTTGGTGAAATTCAACTTAACTTGGTATTGTAAATACTATGGAGAGGTATTTGAAGCTCACTCCTATTGTTGCAACTTGTCTCCGTTCCTATGTTACTATAGTTTCTATGTGTGGAAATGATAAATAAGTCTATTTTTAGTACCACATTACTTTGAAGTAATATGGATTAGAATTGACATTTCCCACCTTTCATCTAAGTATATCCTTGTTTGTGCATGCTCAGTTATAGTAAGCAGTATAAAGAAAGCCTTTTCACTTAATGCAGTGGCTTCAATGAGCAAAGTACTCAAATAAAAATAAGCACTGCTAGGCCATACATTAAGACATACAAATATTGTAAACATTAAATGAGAAAGTCTACAAACAACAGTTAGAAGAATGACTAGAGTAGATAAAAAACTCATTCCTGACTAGTTCTGGTTATTGTTTCAAAGAGATCTACTGAGAAGTAAGCAAGAGGAAGGAGGTATATACACTTTAGCATTTGTTTCTAAAGCACTCTTGCCTTACAGTGTGTCAGTAATTCTGTTAGGTACAGTGAATAGAGTCAGAAACTGGATTCTCCATAATATTTTTTTCTTATCCTGAATTTAAGCTCCAAGAAAATTATTGTATGGAGAAAAAGTTACGAGAGGCATGAGGATGTGTTTAGTAATAAAACAGTGACCAGTCAAGCATGCGGTCCTAGGTTCAACCCAAGTCTCAAACTAAAAACAAAATAACATTTGAAATCATATATATATATATATATATATATCCTATTTTTAAGTGAAAAAACAAAATGCCAAAGGTTAAATATATCACCAGGATAATGCAGACATAAGTAATACAGAAGTGAGCTAATTATATTTTGAATAAAATTATAATAAGGAAAGCAATACAGAAGCAATCCTATTCAAACTTGATTTATTTTCTTTCAGATCCATACATACATGTATGGTTTCTGTTCTACTTTCAATTAAAAATTTTATTTTGCATCAAGGTCATTGTGATTTCAAAAGTCCATGTAATATTTGGATGTTCTGTGCTAGCTTTTCCATGTCAAAGTACTGTACTGAAAGAAAAAAAAAAGTGACATTGTATCACTTAACCTTTCTAATTGTTTTCTGATTATATTTTAAGTTGTGAAACACTGAATGCCATAAGAATTTTAAGAATTGATTGCTTAAAACAATGGTATGAAATTCCTGTGGGAAATGTTTAGGCCTTTGTTTGGGGCTTGAGTTTGTTAGATTTATCTGTAGGAGTAGGGCATTTACTTCTGGCATATGTGAGTGGAACATTGTACTAACCTGTTCTAGCTTTATTCACCTTTCTCCTGATACTTGGAAAACAGCTTGATCCCAGTTAGCAAATCAAATTTTCAGGAACTATTTCTCACAGAATATGTCTCTCAAATTAAATATCATGCAGTCAACATCATTGTTTAGTCTGCTGCATCTGAGCATAGCTAGAAAAAAAATTGAGAGAGAATTTGAGGAACTATTTTGGCATATAACACATGGTAATGTGTTTTAGATAAAGTCTGGGATTTTCTATGTATCCCTGATTGTAGTGAAAGTTGCTATCTAGCCCAGGATGCCTTCTAATTCTGCATTTTGAGTGTTGCCATTAAAGGTGTGTGGTACCATATCCACTATTGGATTATATGTTCATTAATTTGTATTATCTGAATATTTTTCCCTCATATTTCAGAAAAGAAGACTTATTTTTTTCCTATTAGAGATATAGGGACTGAGTTTCAGCTATTAGGTTACTAGAACACATGATGTCTCCCACGGCCAAGCATATGTATCAGTCACATAATAGTACAAGATAGGTTTGGGTTTTAATGTTTTTCACAAATAAGGCATTGTAAAATTTTAAATTAAAAATCACAACAATTGTACTTGGAATGTAAAACTAGAATTTCAATTTTATAGATAAAGAAACAGAATGTTATTTTACATGTTGAAACTACCTGTTAGAAAATAGGGTTAAACCCATTCAATCTCATAATAAAGCTAACTTGATAACTTTTTTACTGATGCAAAATAGGCATGTGGTGTCTGATGTGTCTCAATCTAATGCAAATATCTGTTTGTGTCTTCATGAGGAGTGAAGATTACATTTCCTGGTAAGGTCCCAGTCTCAGGAAAGTCTGTCACTTCCATGAGTAGCATGGACATGTGTTTATGGCCACACCCATGAGTATTTCACTTTTTTTATCCAAGGGACATTTGACCCATGCTAATATGATTTTTCTCGTGTGCATTCTGTAGATTCTGACACTTATGATGGACTCTAAAGCAATACCAGAACCATTTTCTATCCAGCTTCAGTTAGTTTTGGCTGATTGCATGGACAAGAAGTTTTGACAGCCTGGTTTATCTCAATTGCATGTAATCTGTCTAAGGTTCAATTTCATCTGAGGATGAGACAGAAAATCATAACACTAGAATAATCATAACCCAAGCCTGCCAAGTACTGCCTGTTTCAGGGAAGAATTCTTTCTGGTAAACCACTGGAGCTTTTGCAAAGGCACAGGTTTTCTTTGGATTCTGCTACATTTCCTAAATGTGTAGCCAGACCACCAGAAGGAAGAGTTAAAGTTTAACTCAGAATAGTGATGGCTAATTTTCAAGGCAAATGGAGATGTTTTTGTTGGGAAGCTAGAGGCACTCAGCAGGGTTTAATGGAATTTTTCAGTCCATATCCTGTGACTATCTGACAGATGGTAGACATGGAAAGTTCCCAATGCAAGGGCAATGATATATTTATATTTGAATCTTTACATCTATTAAAATATCTGACTAACCTGTCCATTTTCGTGCCAACACCAGGTTGTTTTCAGAACTATGGCTCTGTAGTAGAATGGTGATGCCTCCTGAAGTTCTTTTATTGTACAGGGTTGTTTTGGCTATCTTGGGTCTTTTGTTTTTCCATATAAATATGATTATTTTCATTTCAAGGTCAGTGAAGAATTGTGCTGGAATTTTAATGGGGATTGCATTGAATCTGTAGATTGCTTTTGACAAGATTGCCATTTTTACTATAGTTATCCTATCTATCCAAAAACATGGGATATCTTTCCGTTTTCTGATATCTTCTTTATTTTCTTTCTTTAGAACCACAAAGTTCTTATTATGTAGGTCTTTTACTTGTTTGGTAAGTGTTACCCCAAGATACTTTATGCTGTTTGTGGCTACTATAAAGGGTGATGTTTTTCTGATTTCTTTCTCAGCCTCTTTGTTGTCTGAATAAAGGAGGGCTACTGATTTTTTTTTGAGTTTATCTTATACCCTGCTAGTTTGCTGAAGGTGTTTTCAGCTGTAGGAGGTCCCTGGTAGAGTCTATTGGGTCGCTTATGTAAACATATCATCTGCAAATAGAGACAGTTTGCTTCTTCCTTACCAATTTTGATCCCCTTGATCTACTTTGTTGTCTTATAGCTTTAGCTAGAACTTCAAGTACTATTTGAAGAGATATGCAAAAAGAGGGTAGCATTGTCTTGTTCCTGATGTTAGAGGAATCATCTTGAGCTTCTCTCCATTAAATTTGATGTTGGCTATTGGTTTGATGTATATTGCTCTATTATATTTAGATATGTTCCTGTTATCCCTGATCTAAATAGACAGGTAGACCAATGGAATAGAATCAAAAATCCTGATATAAACTCACATATCTATGAACACCTGATTTTTGACAAAACAGCTAAAAGAATACAATGGGGGGAGGAAATCATCTTCAACAAATGATGCTGGCACAACTGGATGATTGTATATAGAAGACTGCATATAGACCCATGTCTGTTGCCATACACAAACCTCAAGCCCAAATGGATCAAAGACCTCAACATCAATTCAGCCACACTGAACATCTTAGAAGAAAAAGTAGGAGGTACCCTTGAACAAATTGGTATAGTAGACTGCTTCCTGACATAATTCCAGGAGGACAGAAACTGAGATCAACAATTAATAAATGGGACCTCCTCAAACTTAGAAGCTTCTGTAAAGCAAAGGACACAGTGGACAAGACAAATGGTAGCCCACAGACTGGGAAAAGATTTTCACCAATCCTACATCTGACAAAGGGCTGATCTACAAAATATACAAAGAACTCAAGAAACTAGTCACCAGAACAACAAATAAACATATTTTAAAAATGGAGTACAGAATTGAAAATAGAATTCTCAATAGAGGAAATTAAAAAGGCTGAAAACACTTAAGAAAATGCTCAATATCCTTAGCTATCAGGGAAATGCAAATCAAAACAACTTAGAGGTACCATCTTACTCCTGTCAGAATGGCAAAAATTAAAAACACCAATGACAACTTAGGCTGGAGAGGAGAGGATGTGGAGAGAAGGGAACACTCCTCCACTGCTGGTAGGAGTACAGATTCATACAGCCATTTTGGAGATCAGTATGGCAGTTCCTAAGGAAAATGGGAATTAGTTTACCACAGGACCTGGCAATCCCCTTCTTAGGCATATACCCAAATGTTCCACATCCATGCAACAAACACATGGGCTCAATTATGTTCATAGCAGCATTATTTGTAATAGCAAGAATCTGGAAGCAACCTAGATGCCTCTCAAATGAAGAGTGGATAAAAAAGATTTGGCATATCTACACAATGGAATACTACTCCGCAGAAAAAAAAATAATGGAATCTTGAAATTCATAGGCAAGGTGATAGAACTTGAAGAAACTATTCTGAATGAGGTAACCCAGTCACAAAAAGAGTAACATGGTATGTACTCACTCATATATGGATTTTAGACATAGAGCAAATGATCACCAACCTATAATTCACACCACCAGAGGAACTAGGTTACAAGGTGTATTCTAAGATATTCATATAAAGTCCCTCACAGAAGGGGGAAGGGACATGTCCCCCAGAGCATAGGGGAAGAGGGGGGGTGTATTGAATAGAGACAGAAGTAGGAGAAAGAGAAGGGGAACAGAGGAAAGCATGTGTGACTAGGAAGATTGCCTCAGGGTAGGAATAGAAGACAGAAAAGAAAGAGAGAGTGAGAGAGAGAGAAAGAAAGAGAAAGAGAGAGAGAACATAAAAGAAGGAGCCATTATTGGTTTGAAGAGAAAAACTTAACCTAAAGAAAGGTCTAGAGGCCTACAAGACTGCTACCAACTAACAATTTGAGCAACCATGGAAAGGCAACCATAAATGCCCTTCCTGGATAGTGAGATCAACAAATAACTTATCCACCATCATTGTGCCCTCTTCTAGTACCTGTTGGAAACAGAAGCAAACACCCATAACTAAACATTGAGTCAAACTAGAATCCAGAGGGAGAGGACAAGACCAGGTTGCAGAAACACATAGAGATTGCTGACCTGAACAAGGAGGAGCTAACGGGCCTCCCAGACTGATAGCTGGGAAGCCAGCATGGGACTCAGGTCCCCCTGAATATGTGTCTTAGCCAGAAGGACTGAGCAGTCTAAGGGACCTCAAACAGTGGAACCAGGATGTATTCCTGGTGCACAAAAGGACATAGCGTACACATCCCCCAATGGAGGGAATCTGCCTTAACGTAGAGACAGAAGAGAAGTCCTAGTCCCTACTTCAAATGACTTGACAGCTTTACATGACTCCACCTGGATGGCATTGCACACATGTGGAATGGAGCAGGAGGGTGGGAGGGGAGGGTGTTCAGGGTGCATGTGAGAGGGCAGAGAGGGTAAGAGGGAGGGAGGGAGCTAGGGATTGGGCACTGGGATCAACATGTAAAACAAAAATAAGTAAGTAAGTAAATAAATAAATAAATAAAAATATCTGACTCACTCTATGCTCTCCATAGCAGATGACTTTGATGGACTGGTTATTCCAAAGAGAATACTGATCTTGAGTTCCAAGAAAAAACGACTACCTGTCTTCTTCCATTTGTTAAAGAACTAATGCTTTATTACATGATTTGCAACAAAAGCTGTCTGGAGGGAGTTCATATCTCTTCTCTATAATTGCCCTCGGGTAATTACATGACTGGGCAATGTAATACTTTAGTTATATTGATAGTTGACACTAGGTGTGGTTTGCATTCCTATCGACTAATAACCACCATCTTTCTGTTCCCAAATATTACCAACATCCTTATTTGATGGTATCTAAAAATGCATGTGCTCATAGGTACTCTCATGGGCACCAAGTGTTAAAAAGCCAGTAGTTGCCAGGGGTAGCTTAGACTATTTCTGTGCAGATTCCTAGACACAGTTAAATTATCCAGTAAAACTCTCTGTCCATTATAAATTTTATGTTCAAAATATTTTGCAGTCCCTACTGATTTAGTGGAAGTTCTTACTAGCCCAGGGTTTCCATAGACAATAATAAAAGAGATATCAGATGGGGGATCTTTCCTCTTACCAGATCCTGCTCAATTTTTACTAGTTAATTTAAAGCATAATTTGAGTACTCACTATATGGTAATTTCTTATAGGAACAACCAAAATTGTCAAAAAATAAATCTCAAAATCGTTTTTGAAATTACAGACTTAAAAATTAAAATACAATTCCATTGATTCTCCCATTCCTCTCCTTCATCCTATCCCTCTTTGTCCATATACCTTCCTGGTTCACAACCTTTACTAATTCAACATTTTTTTAAATCATTGTTGTAAATACATATATATGAACCAATGTATGACTACAAGCTGCTGAGTGTATTTAGTGTTCTCTATTTGTATGTTTCTAGTGCATACCACAAATTATTATAAAACCAACCAAAGTAATAATCGCTGTTGAAGATTTTTCTCCCTTTCTTTGTTATTTTTAATTGCTTGAAACTCTTTGTCTTGGTGCAATACTCCATAAGGTTTTCCCCATTCATATTTTTGCATTTCAACGTTGTTGTTGTTCAGTCCTAGTTTAGACAGTCTCATTGTTTAGATTTTATGAGAATAGATGCCTTTTTATAGCTAGAAGACACAATATTATAGGAGACTTACTGTTCCTTTGGGTCCCTGAGCCTTGAACTGTAACATAGATGTTTTCATCATATCTGAGCATCTTGTGGACAGGACAGGTGTTCTCCACATTTTGGACAGTTGTGGCTTCCTGTAATGGAAAATGTCTGCTGCCCATGGAAGCTTCTTTGAGAGGATTGAGACCTGCTTGGAAATCTAAATATTTACAACTATAAACCACAGATAAAAGAGAATATGTGGCATCTCTCTTAGTCTGGGTCATCTTAGTCAACATACTTTCAGTTTCATTTTATTATCTGCAAATTCCATGATTTTAGTTTTCTTTGCTTCTAAATATAATCTTACTGTACTTGTAAATATTATCCTATTGTGTATGTATATGGCATGTTTTATTATTCATTCATCAGTTTAAAATTTGTTTTTTTCTATTTCCTAGCTATTTTTTTGGATTTGAATTCTAAATTTAATAGTAAAATGCATGGTGGAGCAAGTATCTGTGGAGTGGTATTTCAAGTTCTTTGATTATATACCTGTTTTGGAATACTATTTTGAGATGTGTTACATTTGCTTATGGTGCAGAAAATTTGTTTAATGATACAAACATGTGTTGCTTTCTTTTATTTTGCATTTTTTAACTCAGTAAAGCCATGTTAATTTGCCTGTCTGAAACACCTAATTGAACTAATAAAGAGCTGCATGGCCAGTAGTAAGGCAGGAGAAAAGAAAGGTGGAGCTGTCAGGCAAAAAAAAAAAAATAAGTTGGAGAAAAAATCTTGCCCCATGAGAAGAAGGCATCAAGGAATGAGAAAAGGAGAAGGATACCAGGGGGCTAGTCACCTGATTACACAGCCAGCTATGGAATGAGAAGAAAAGAAAGGTATGCAGAATAGAGAAAGATAAAAGCCCAGAGACAAAGGGTAGACAGAAGAATATAAGTTTAAAAAAAAAAAAGCTAGCTTATAAGTATGCCAAGTTTATGCTGGTCATTCATAAATAACAATAAGCCTCCCCGTGATATATTTGAGAACTGGGTGGTGGGCCCCCAAAAGAGCCAAAGAGTAAGGAGTGAAAAAGCTATCCATATTTGCCAAAAAGGGGCATAGCTGGGGTCATATGGTAGGTAAACTTTTAGCATCTTTGAAGACTCTCTATAGTGATTTCTAGTGTAGGATCACCAGTTTGCATTCCTATTAACAGTAAATGATCATACTTCTTTCCCCACAACTTCACCAGAATCTATTGTCACTTGTTTTGATATTTGCCATTAACTGTGGTGAGCTAAAATCTCAAAGTTGTTAAAAAAATATTTTAATTGCAGTCTCCAAATTTCTAAGGATAATGAACACTATTTGAGATTTCTTACAGAGATTTTTATTTCTTCTTTTGAGAATTCTTTACTCACTTTTATAGACCAATTTCTTTTTTTTCTCACCATTTTTAAATTTATTTTTCTTATTTTATATATCGATCCCAGTTCCCTCTCCTTTCTCCTCTTCCACCCTCCCATGTCCCGCTACCACCCTCCCATCCCATTCTCCTCCTCCACATGTAGGAAGAGAAAAAAAAAAGAGAGAAAGAGAGATACCATAAAAGAGGGAGCCATTATAGGTTTGAAGAGAAAACTGAATCTAGAGAAATATCCAAACACCTACAAAACTGACCCCAACTAACAACTTGAGCAACAGTGGAAAGACTATGATAAATGCCTTTCCCTGATAACGAGATTGATGACTAACTTATACACCACTAAGAGCCCTTATCTAGTAACTGATGGAAACAGAAGCAGACACTCACAGCTAAACACTGAGCTGCGCTGAAATCCAGATGCAGACAGGGAGGACAAGATCAGGCTACAGAAACCCACAGAGACAGCTGATCTGAACAAGGAGGAGAAAATGGGCCCCCTAGACTGATAACTGGGAATCCAGCTATAGCCCAATTTCTAACAAAACTGCTTGTTTTCTTGACTCTTATGGTTTTGTTTGTTTGTTTTTAGGTTTATGCATACTCTAAATATTAGTCCCCTGCCAAAATGTCAAATTCCATAAGTTTCTTATTCAATTGATTCATTATTTCATAGCTGTGTATCTTTAGCATTGTGTGGTCTCACTTGTCTTAATATCTTGAAACATTTAGGTTTTATGATAGGATGAGTTGATTGTCTCATAATCGTTTTTGCAGAAAGTGGCAGTATGTATTAGTTTAATTTAGGACTCAGAATAAGAATACATTTAGTCTTGGATTATATATTATGTTTTTTTTTTTTACTTCTCTGTTAATAAAGTGCTATTCTACTACAACAGTAATTCTGTTTATTTGAAAATAGTCTATTATTCTAGACCTCCCTATGCACTCCAATTGAAGTTAGTTTGGGTTCTGCTCAGGCCCCAACCCCTCCTCGAAAGGTTTCTGGGTTTTCTCTGCTTGTAGTAAACCTGGCCCAGCAGGCCAGACAATCCAAAGTTGGCACATATCTCAGTTTTTCTCCCTCTACATCCTCTGAGTGAGGACAACAGGACAGTGTAGAAGATCCAGAATTGCGCACATTGAAGTCTTGTACCACCTATACCCACCGGGAGACAGGAAGAAAGGGAGAAACCCTACCTTCATCCACTGGAAGAAGGGATGGGAAGACTACAGTATACCAAACATTCAACAACAAAAAGACTAATATGATACCACCAGAATCTAAGAACTGTTCACTAGCAAGACCAGGACATTCCAATGCAGATAAAACAGAAAAGAAAGATCTTAAAAACAATTTTATGAAGATGATAGAGACTCTCAAAGGGAAAATGAGAAAGTCCCTTAAAGAAATGGAAGACAAAAGAAACAAAAAATGCAGGACATGGAGGAAAAGACAAATAAAAAAAAAAAAAGCAATCAAGAAATAAATTAATCTCTTAATCAAGTAAAACCATGAAAAAAATAACCAAACAAGCAAAGAAAACAATTCAAACATTTCAAGGCTTGAAAGGTGAAATAGAGACAATAAAGAAATAAAGAAAAGAGACAATAAACACAGAATGAGGGAATACTGGAAAGAGAAAAGCTGGATAAATGATCAGAATAACCAATCAGTATAGCCAATAGAATACAAGAAATGGAAGAGAGAATTTCAGGTGTTGAACTCACTAGAGGAAATAGAGTCATCTTAACTCCAACAAATCCCTAACACAAGATATCCAGGAAATATGGAACAGTGAGAAAAAAAAATCAAACCTAAGAATAATAGGTATAAAAGAAGACAAAGAAATACAGTTCAATGGTAAGAAAACATATTCAAAAAAATCATATAAGAGAACTCTCCCACCCTAAAGAAGGATATGCTTATGAAAATACAAGTAGCTTTTAGAATACCAAATAGTACTTGACCACTTAAAGGTCCCCCTTGCCACATAATAATGAAAACACCAAACTTATAGAATAAAGAAAGAATATTAAGAACAACAAAGGAAAAAAGGACAAGTAACATATAAAGGCATACCTATCAGAATTACACATGAATAATCAATGGAAACTCTGAAAGCCAGAAGGTCTTAGATAGATGTTTTACAAATGCAAAGGGACCATGGCTACCAGCCCAGACTGCTATATCCAGCAAAGCTTTCAATCATTACAGAAGGAAAAACCAAGATATTCCATACCAAAACAAAAATTAAAAAAAACATGTCCACAATTCCAGTCCTACAGAAAATACTGAAAGGAAAACTTCAACACAAGGAAGGTAACAACACTCTCAAAAGCATAGGCAATAAATAATTCTACTTTATAAACATCAAAAGAGAAAAGAAGGAGTGTGTTGGTGGGGAGAATCCCCACACAATAACACTACCAACAAAAAATATCCAAAACAACAACAATTAACAATCAAAGGTCATTAATATTATTCATATCAATGGCCTTGACATGCTTTCCAAAAGACACAGGCTAACAGAATTGATACAAAGACAGAATCCATCCTTCTACTGCATAAAAGAAACATACTTCAACTTCAAAGACAGGGGTTACCTCTGAGTAAAGGGATAGGAAAATATTTTTCAATCAAATGACAAAAGAATCAAGCTGCTGTACCAATCCCAATACCTATCAAATTAGACTTCAAATTAAAATTAATCAAAAGAGATGAAGATGGTCACTTCATATTCATTACAGGAAAGTCCATCAAGATAAAGTGTCTATTCTGAATATCTATGCCCCAAATACAAAGGCACTCACATTTGTTAAAGAAACATTACTTCAGTTCAAATAACACATAAAACCTCACACACTTATAGTGGGAAACTTCAACACCCAACTCTCACCACTGGACAGGACTACCAGTCAGAAACTTAACAAACAAAAGAACTAATAGAAGTTATGACACAATTGGGTCAAACAGACATCTATACAACATTGCATCCAAACACAAAGGAATATATATTCTTCTCAGTACCACATGAAACAATCAAGATTAAAAAAAAATTGGAACAATCTCCTGTATCTTCTCAGACCACCATGCTTTAAAGTTAGAATTCAACAACAATACAAATTGCGGAAACATTACAAATTCATGGATATTGAACAATGCCCAATTAAACCATTCCTGGGTCAAGGAAGAAATAAATAAAGAAATTAAAAATGTCCTAGAATTCAATGAGAATGAAGACACAGAATACTCAAACTTATGGGACACTTTGAAAGCAGTGCAAAGAGGAAAGTTCAAAGCATTAAGTGTCTACATGAAAAAACTGGAAAACAGTTACACTTGAGTACAACTGAAAGCTCTAGAACAAAAGGAAGCAAACTCACCAAGAAGGAGTAGACACCAGGAAATAATAAAATTAAAGGTTGAAATCAATAAAATAGAAACAAAGGAAACAACACAAAGAATCAATGAAAGAAAATATGGTTCTTTCAGAAAATCAACAAGATAGACAACCATTTATCCATACTTACCCCTAATGAAATAGAAACAGTCATCATAAGCCTTCCAAACCAAAAAAAAAAAAAAAAAAGCCCAGAGCTAGAAGGTTTCAGTATGGAATTCTACAAGAAATTCAAAAAACACCTAGTATCAACACTTCTCAAAGTTTTCCACATAATAGAAGCAGAAGGATCATTGCCAAACTCTTTTTATGAGGCTAGAATTACCTTGGTACCCAAGCCACATAAAGGCACAACTAAGAAAGAGAATTACAGACCAGTATTACTCATGAACATTGATGCAAAAATATTCCATAAAATACTGGCAAATAGAATCCAAGAAGACATCAGAGAAATTATCCACCATGACCAACTTGGCTTCATCCCAAGGATGCAGGGATGTTTCAAAATATGAATATTTATCAATGCAATCCACCATATAAACAACTGAAAAAGCAAATTATATGATATTTTACACAAATGACCTGAAAAATTCTACTAGGAAATTTCTACACCTGGTAAACACCTTCAGCATATTATCAGGATACTATTCTTTCCCTGACTAAATCTTCCTAGACAGAAGAGAGAGAGAGAGAGAGAGAGAGAGAGAGAGAGAGAGAGAGAGAGAGAGAGAGAGAGAGGGAGAGGGAGAGGGAGAGGGAGAGAGGGAGAGGGAGAGGGAGAGGGAGAGAGAGAGAGAGAGAGAAAGAGAGAACATAAAAGAGGGAGTCATTATAGGTTTGAAGAGAAAACTGAACCTAAAGAAATGTCCAGATTCCTACCATACTGACTCCAACTAACAATTTGAGCAACAGTGGAAAAGCTACCATAATGTCCTTCCATAACAATGAGATCAATGACTGCTTATCCACCATCATGGAGCCCTCATCTAGTACCTGTTGGAAACAGAAGCAAACACACACAACTAAACACTGAGCCAAACTAGAATCCAGATACAGAGAGGTAGGACAAGACCACACTGCAGAAGCACATAGAGACAGTAGACTCGAACAAGGCGGAGCTAATAGGCCCTCAGACTGATATCTGGGAATCCAGCATGGGACTGACTCAGACCCCCTGAACATGGGTCTCAGATAGAAGGCCTGAGCAGTCTAAGGGACCTCAGACAGTGAAACCAGGATATATTCCTGGTGCACAAAATGACCTTGAGGGCACATCCCCCATAGAGGGAAACTCCTTTAACCTAGAGACAAAAGTCCTAGTCCCTACTTCAAATGACTTGACAGATTTAGGTGGTCCCTCCTGGATGGAATCACCCTACATGTGTAGTTGGGGGGATGGTAGGGGATGGTGGTCAGGATACATGTGAGGAGGGGCAGAGAGGGAAAGAGTGAGGGAGGGAGGGAGGAGAGGAAAGAGGAAGGGAGGAAGGAAGATGGAACTGGGATCAATATGTAAAAAATAAAAAAGCAAAAAACACTAGAGAGAAAAAATTAGCAGAATACAAGAATAACTTTTAAAAAGAAAGAGCGAGATTCAGTACCCCTACTATAAAAAAGATGATAAATGGTTTGAGAGAGAAATGAGAGAAACATAATTCTTTATAATAACCACAAACAACATACAATATCTTGGGCTAATTCTAACCAAACAAGGGAAAGTCATTAAAGAAAGAATTAAAGATACCAGAAGTTAGAAAGGTCTCTCATGCTCTTGGATAAGTAGGATCAACATAGTAAATGTAGAAATTCCACCAAAAACAATCTATAGATTCAATGTAATACCCTTCAAAATATCAGCATAATTCTTCACAGATCTTGAAAGAACAATGCTCAAATTTATATGGAAAACAAAACAAAACAGGATAGACAAACACCATGTACAATAAAGGAATGTCTGGAGGTATCACTATCCCTGACTTCAAGCACTATTATAGAGATAAAGTCCTGAAAATAGCTTTGTATTGGTATAAAAATTAATAAGTAGATTAAAGGAATTGAATTGAAGATCCAGATATTAATCCACACAACTATGAACACCTGGTTTTTGACAAAGAAGCTAAAATTATACAATGGAAAAAAGAAAGCATCTTCAACAAATGGTTCTGGCATAACCAAATGTTGATAAAAAAAAAGGTTTTATCTACAGTCTTCTACAACATGAACAAGACTTAAGTACAAATGGCTCAAAGGCCTCAACATAAATCTAGCCACACTGAACCTCATAGAACAGAATGTGGGAAAAACCCTTGAATGGATTGGTGCAGGTGATCACTTCATGAATATAACTCCAAAAGCACAGACACTGAGATTGGCACTTAATAAATGGGACCTCCTGAAACAGAGAAGCTTCTGTAAGGCAAAGGACATAGTCAACAAGAAATAATAGCAGCCCACAGAATGGGAAAAGACATTGTTCAACCCCACATCTGACAGGGCTGATTTCCAAAATACACAAAATCTCAAGAACAACAGAGTCTTGAAATTTGCAGGCAAATTGATTCAAATAAAAGAAACCATCCTGAGTGAGATAACCCAGACACAGAAAGACAAGTATGGTATTCATTCACTCATACATATATATTAGACATAGATCAAAGGACTACTACCGTACAATCCATACCACCAGAAAAACTAGGAAACAAGGAAGACAGTACGAGAAATCAATTTTTACCCCAAAGAAGGGGAAAGGGAGAAGAACTTCTGAGAAAATTGGGAGCACAAGAGGAGAGGGGAGGAAGGTAAGAGAAAGAGAAAGGGAAAGGAGCAGTCAGTAGGAGAACAAGAGGGATCAAGGAGCCTGAGTATAGGAGGAATAGAGGAGAGCAAGAAAAGATACCAACACAGAGGGAGCCAGCATAGGTTTAAAGAGAAATATGGCACTAGAGAAATGTTCAGAGATCCATAAAGACGACCCCAACTAAGAATCTAGGCAGTAGTGGAGAGGTTGCCTTTGATTTTTTTCCCCTATAATGAGGTTGATTACTACCTTAATTGCCATTCTAGAACCTTCTTCCACTATCTGATGGAAGCAGAATCAGGCACCCACAGCTGAACACTGAGCCATACTCCTGGAACCAGGTTGTAGAGAGGGAGGAGGAATGAGCAAAGAAGTCAAGACCATGCTGAAGAAACCTGCAGAAACAGCTGACCTGACCTAATGAGAGCACAGTGAACCTAATCTTACAGCTGGGGAAATAGCTTTGAACCAAACCAAACCTTCTGAATGTGGGTGCCAGTTAGGAGGCCTGGGAAGTCTATGGGACTTCCAACAGTGGAACCAGTATTTTTCCCTAGTGCACAAATGGACTTTGGCAGCCCATTCCCTATGGAGGGATATTGTTTCAGCTCAGATAAACAGAAGTGGACATAGGCCCTCCCCCCAAATGATGTTGATAGACTTTGATAATCCCCCATGGAAGGCCTCACTATCCTTGAGGAGTGGTTTGTGGATGGGTTGTTGGGACTATTGTAGGGGATAGGAGGATGGGAGGGAAAGGGAAATGGGGAATTGATATGTAAATAAGATTGTTTCTAAATAAAAAAAAAGAAAGAAAGAAATAGCCTATTATTTGCCTAGGGAGTCCCTACCTCTATTAGGATACAAATTAGTCCCCAGCCTATTTGTCTTAAGCAAAAGCCTCTGATAAAATAAGTGTGCCATGGAATACTCAAAAGTGGAATTGAAGTGTCCATGGAGTCACCTATGTAGCTTGCTATGCTACAGAGTAAGCCTCTGTTGCATGAAACACTCGTAAGTACTCAACTGTGTCAGAGTGCTTTGCCCAACACCCTAAGAGCATCATTCTAAAGGCAACCCTTGGGCATACATAGGTTTCTGAAAAACCAGTGCTAGTCCTGAACATATTATTGATTTCCAGAGTGAATTTTAACTTCTTTTACTGCCACCCCTGTTCAACATAGTCTATAAATTTTGAAAAAGAATGACACGAGGAAAGGAAAGGAAATTAAAATCTGTATTAGCAAAACAGGATGGTATTTCTGCTCTTGTTATATTTTTGTACTTTTTACAAATATTAATATGTGACTTCTTCAAAAATTTCTTGCATATGTACAATATTTTGATATGTTTTAAAATCATTAAAATTATAATACATTGTAAATTTACGTTTTAAGGAAATGATTGTAAATGACAAATTCTTAGTGTAGCTATATTGATATCATTATAAAGTTGCATATATTTGTAGCTTTATACAATGGTAAAATCAATAGTAAATCTATAAATTTTCCTCTCCTGATGAATCTGACTTTTAATGTTTAATATTATTTAAGTAATTAATTAACTTATTTATGAGCACGACAATACCATGACATGTAGATTGAGGCTAAAGGTAACCTATAGATGAGTCTCCCTTTCCATTATGTGGGTCTCACAGTTTGAATGCAGGTCACCTTCCCACTGCATGTATCTATTTCTTTCATTGTGAATTGTAACCTAGCTATAGGCAAGTATACCCATTACAGTTGTACATTGCACAAATTCTATCTCACACATGCAACCAAAAAGAAAACAACCAGCCCCACAGTATTTCCCTCTGTATCTTTCCTCCCAGTGTCTATTACACTTTTACTTTTTGCTCAATAGAAATTAAATCATATAATACAAAGACTTCCTTGAGCTGTAATTGTGCATGCCAGGATTTTGTAAGCATTGAGTTTGTGGAATCATATTTCTATGTATGTTGTTGATTCTCATTGTCATTATTTATATTATGATATTGTATACAATATTGAGTCAGTTAAATTGAATTACCAGTCAGAATAAAACATGAGGTAAAGTTTTTCATTTTTTTACATGACAAAATTGTACACTAAAGGCTAAACTAATTTTCATGATCATTGTGCTTTTACTGAGTTAAAGCATCTAAATTGTTCCTAGATGCACAGTTAACAGAATGGGACTCGGTACTTTCTGCTAAGTAGTTTCATACTTGGATGCTATTTTCCCTAGTTATCTTGCATAATTGTTAGGGAGAGCAAAAGTTATAATGTACCACAAAATACTTTCACAATCAAACACATTTTACTCCCTTTCAAAATGAGTGAGTAGAGTGATGGGAAATGTAAGTTGTTCATTCAAAGTCATCCATTTAGTTAACGGCAAAAATAAGATAAAAACAAAAAACTGAGTCATTTCTCATAATCACATTCAACTTCTCCTGTTTTCATGCTTTCATAAAGAATTTCTGTAATATAAGACATCAAATTTAGAGAGGACAAGGCCAAGCTACAGAAACCCACAGAGACAGCTGACCTGAACAAGGAGGAGCTAATGGGCCCCCAGACTGATAGCTGGGAAACCAGCATTGAATAAACTCAGAAATCCTGAACATGGGTCTCAGTTAAAAGGCCTGGGCATTCTAAGGGACCTCTGACAGTGGAACCAGGATGTATTCCTGGTGCACAAAAGGACTTTGGGAACACATTCCCAATGGAGGGATACTCTCTTAACCTAAAGGCAGGAGGGAGGGGCTAGTCCTCACTCGAAATGACTTGACAGATTTTGTTGACTCCTCCTGTAAGGGAAAGAGGGGAGGAGGGAGGAAGGGAGAGGGAACTGGGATTGATATGTAAAATTTAAAAACACATAAAAAGGCATCAAATTTAATAAGTTTAAACTATATCCACTAAAGTCAAACACATTTTCCTCTCCTCTTTCATTCTTATAGTGCTAGTCACAAAGCCAACAGTTCTATTTGATGGCTAAATTAAAATGCAATGACTTTGTATTGATAAATATCTTAGGTTAAATAAGTCCACCAAAAGGTGTCCATTTCTGGGTCTAGAGGGGGCTCAGAGATCAAGTGCACATATTGCTGTTGCACTTCCAAGGTATCCAAGATGCTGGTTCCCAGCAAACATATCTGGCCACTAACAGCTGCTTTATTTACCCCAGCCTCTTGAGATTCTGTCACCTGTTTCTGGACTGATTGGCCACCTGCACTAACACACACACACATAGAAACACATACATATACAATTAAAAAACAAACATAAAAAGAAAAATCCTAAGGCTACCAACCTGTAAATACCCTAAGTTTGTGAAAATGCTATAGCATGGAAAATTAAGTAGTTGATACCAGACTATGACATAGGATAAGCTTTCTGGAATATTCTAGTGGATCCAATAGAATAATGATGAGGTTTGAAATATAAGAGAGATATAAAGAGGAGACCAGAACTAGAGGTCTGATGACATTTTGATAGTGTATTGGAAAATGTTGAAAGAGAAGAAAACTGTTTTTTGTTTTTTTTCTCATAAGGTCAGAAGACATACATTTCTCAGCTGGTACCTTATATATAACTTAATGAGACTAATCATGAATTTCTGGCTAGCATAACTAAAAGATGGTATGTTTCTGGTTTTGTTGCTGTTGTTGTTGTTCTTGAATTTATTCTAGGGCATTTTTAAATAAAAACATCTTTTTTTTTTATTTTACACACCAATCCCAGTTGCCCCAATTCCCCTACTCCTGTCCCTCCCACCTTCCCTCTACTTTCCCCCACCTTCCCTCTACCCATCCACTCCTCAGCCAGGGTGAGGTCACCCTTGTTTTAAAGGGATTTGTCCATTGTTACAAGTAAATAATCACCAAGTTCCTTGTATTTGGGATCTGGGAAAATAGGTGTGAAAGGGGCCAGGCAAGAAAACTCTTCTTTTTCTGAATCTGATAGCTGTTTTGCATTCCTATTCAAGCCAGGGGCAGATGATTGTGTAGCACATTCTTTGCTTGCTTTAATTCCCAAGTAAGATGACATTTTGTAAAATGAATGCAAATCTACTTCTCTTACAGCCAGGAAAAATATTTGCATTCTGTTGAAGTAAAATGTGGATAAGGGAGAAATGGAGGCCATGCTTCCTTGCTCTTGTCACCCAAATTACCAATTTTTAGTTCTGTTTACTAAGGATATACAGGTAAATTCACAAGGGAAGGGAATGAGGTCTCTTCACTCTTGAAACCCCAAGGATTTTCCTTCAAGACCCCTTCCAGAATATATCCCACATAGTGGTAAAAATAGTGTTACTACTTAAGTTTAATTATAATTGTTTTCATCATGTTCCCATAAGAAACACTTCAGAATGTGAAAATCTGGCACATATGGAAATAGGAAATTCATAGGGCTTCTGTATACCTTAGTTCACAGTAATGTAAGGAGCCTTTTTCATTTGCAATGCCAAAATTGCTCCAACAAATCTGGAGTTTTGTCACTGAGAGAGAAATTACAGTTAAATACCCAGAGCTGGTGCTGACTCTGAGGCAGAAATGAAAGGAACCTGGGAGGACAGGAAGGAGTTCTTAAGGTTTTTTAAATTAATAATGTCAAGTCTTAGGCTCTTAAGGCAGGAAAAAAACAACTGAAATTTTTGGAATACCTGTTTCATGTTCTAGCTAAACTTTCAGAATGGCCTACTATCATGGTCTAATGGCATCATCTGCACAATTTGACAGAGCATGGATATTAACACCAGGAGGAAAAGCAGGCAGTGGGGCTGTTTATCTTCTTGTGTGCATATGCACTGATCAGCACCTTCTCCTGGCCTTGCTGTTTCTCATTTCTGAACAGCCTTTCTTATGTCCCCTATGACCTTTGCAAATGGTAACTGTCATAGCAGACTCAAATAATCCATGGCTGTAAGTAAGAGGAGAGAGGAAGTAGTAGGGAGGAGATCCAAGATGGAGGACGGAGAGAAGAACGCCAGCTCTCTCCGGTAAGATGAGACCACTTGTAAATGATTTTAGAAATGGGAAATCATTAAGACAGAGCCAGCTAATAAGAAACATTAGAAACAGGCCACCAGCTTTGGATCTAATGCACTGTCTCTGTGTGTGTTATTTGGGGCTGGCATGGTGGTGGGAGCAGACCAGCTACAGGGAAAAACCTACTTCTAACATAGGAGAAACATAAAAGTACCTCCTAACAATAACAAATGATGAATTCTGAAAATTATGATGCATAGTTTCTTTTCTTCTCCTACACATGGGAAAAACCATCTTCAACAACAGATAACAGTTAAGTGAATTAATGTTTCATGAGAACAAACTATGTTTCAGTATTGTCTGTTGGTAAATTAATATTTAGTATTTGGGAAATATCATCTCAATATGTGTTATTATCTCACTTTCCAAACAGAGTCCATCTCAGAAAAATTTTCCTACCTTCTCAATGGCTATGTTACTGAATTTTATCATTAAACACAAAATCAAAGAAAAACAAACCTCAAATTTTAAGCTACTACACAGGGCTATTTTTTTCATTCGTCTTGTGGTATTATTAAACTTCCTATCCATATTTACTTTTCCTGGACTCTGATTATTTCATATATTGCTGCTATTCTTTATATACTTGTGTATTACATTTAAATATTTAAAAAGATATCTAGAATACCATTTGGCCTTGAGAGTAAAGTTCTATGTAGTTGGCTGCTTTAGCTGTAGAATACAAACCTTATTCACATGTGAGACTCCAAAGCCTTAAGCTATAGCTACTCTCTTAGTTCACTATCTGTTCTTATAACTGAATGTTCTAAAAAAAAAATAAGGGTATTCTTCTCATTAGTCTAATAGCTACAATGTCTGCCTTTGATAGTTTGAATCTGTTGAGGCTTTCTTGCTCATGGAGGGATATTTTCAGAGTCAAGGCAATGCACAGCACCCACATGTTGAGAAGAAACATACTTGCATGTATCTTTCTCTCTTCTCGTATAGCACCACTTTCAAAACTGAGGGTCTCACTCTAATGAGGTCTTCTGAGTTTAGTTACCATTCAATGCCTATATACAGTAATCAATTTCATATGACATTAGTGATGATTCATTTCCAAGATAAATTTTAGTGTGACACATGTGTAGACCACAACAGTTTCAAGAAGCACTAGGCCTGGATAAGAATATTCTGTCTGATATTTATCAGATTTAAATCTATAAAGGAGCAGAAAGAGAAAGGGATGGGAGTTGGTGGGGGGGGGGACAGTGCTGGACAAGAGGGTGCAGAAACTGGGTTGACATGTAAAACAAGCTTGTTTCAAATTTAAACAGGAATGACACCTATTTGAATAAACCTCAGTTTGTGTATTTCATGTAGGCACTTATGATTTAATTCAAAGTTTGTTTCTCAAATCAGTATCTCAAGAGAACTATCATGTTTTCTTCTTTTGCATCCAGCACAGAAAAATATGAATTAGCCTATTATTACTGGCTAAGTCAACCCTGATCACTCAAATAAGATGAGCTCTAACATTTCCCAGTACACAGCTTTTACTTTTCCACTAATATCCAATACTTTGCTGAATATAGGGTGATAATGAGATAATTTGAAATCTTATGAATATCAAAATCTGAAATAAGCACTTACCTAAAAATAGCTCTTGATGTTGGGCTGTGCCAATCATTTTCCATATGGGTGCTGAGTTCAAGTCTTCCAGATTACTCCAAATCTTCTATTAGGTGGCATTCTCGAACAAAAAAATTCTGTTTTGTCGTTTGTGTATTCATTCATGTATTTATATAATTATGGGCTTCTTGTTTACTTGAATGCTTAATTTTGTTTAGAGTTGGCAGGATTCTATTGCAGGCTTCTTTATTGTATGCCTTGAACATTGAAAAACTCATGAACCTCCCCTTTCTTCCTAGACACAAAAATAAATGGTTGGAATAATCTAAATGTTGGAATGACTCATATCTGAATTTAATTTCTAACCTGATACTTATGATGGCCTTATGATATTTATGAATATTATATAAAAGTGAGAGTAAATATTCAAATGAGATTAAAATGGTAAGAATAGATTTTTTTCATATATGCACTAGGGATTATTATTAAGCTATTTGAATAAGATATTTTTCTAACTTTCTATCCTGTAATTATTCTATTTCACTGGAAAAGAGGAAGGGAAACAAGCCTGTCAATGCAGATGAAATAAATCAAGACTTTTGACAATTTTGACAGGATTGTCTTCTTTCCTGGAAGACAAATGTTTTGTCTCCCTAAAGGGCTTTTAAGTAGAGCTGCTAAGATGGCAATGGTTTATCAGTATGCTTGAGAAAAGTTTTTTAGAAAGTAAAATTGTTATATGAAAATGCATAATATCACAATAATGAGAATACAGGGTCATTTTACTCCAGTCAGGATATAAGAAAAATGGGAATCAATTTGCTATGATGACTTTCCTCTACCGATTAGAAACAGCACTGTCACTTCATCTTCATATGGAAGAATTAGGTGTGGTTATTGTGATTTGAAATCTTGACAACAGAGATTGGAAATAGGAGTTCTTAATTAGCCATGGAAAGCAGGATATCTCTCACACAATTCCAGAAGAAAATTAACACTACAAAATAGTTAAAAAATAAAGAAAATCAGGGTTATTTAGTTGTCATAGAATAAAACAAGAACATTAAATAAGATAAGAGGACAAGCAATATATTGAGGAAAACAGGACTTGTTTTCAGATTTTAACCTAGGAGACAAGCTTCAACCTGGGGACATTTGTTTAAGCTTTTCTAAGTACTAGAGTTATACTACTTGTCAAATTACATGCATTTTCTATCAGAGGTATCCCCCTCTGAAAAGTCAAGTTGTAACATTTAATCCATGCACACAAAGACTCAATGACAAAGATTATGGTGATCAATTATCAGTGTCTGCCATAGTCATAGATGCCATAATGGCATCCTTCATAGATGTTTCAGCTCCAGAATGCAGTTCATTCCTAGACTTATTATTCTAAAAGTTCCTTAATGGTTTTTCATATATTTCATATATTTATTATTTTTCTTATTTTACTGATCCCACAACCTCACTCCCTCCCATGCCAACTGACCCCTTTCATTTGTCCCTTTCCTCACCAACTCCTCAGGGACAGTGATGCCTTGCAGTCATTTGGAATAAGGTCTAGGCCTTTCCTTCTGTCTCTAGGTTAATGGAGTATCCCTCCATGGGGAATGTGCTCCCAAAGTTCTTTCATGCACCAGGGATACCTCCTGGTTCTACTGTCAGAAATGCGTTAGACTGCCCAGGTTCGTTGAGACCTATGTTTAGCTGGTCTGAGTCAGTACAATGCTGGTTTCCCAGCAACCAGGCTGGGGTCCATGAGTTCCTCCTTGTTCAGGTCAACTGTCTCCGTGGGATTCTGTAGCCTGGTTTTGACCTCTTTCTTATCACTCCTCCCTCTCTGCAATTGGATTCCTGGAGTCCAGCTCAGTGTGTAGCTGTGGGTGCCTTCTTCTGTTTGCATAAGCTATAAGATGAGGGCTCTATGGTGGCATATAAGTTAGTTATCAATCTCATTATCAGGGAAGGGCATTCAAGGTAGCCTTTCCACATTTGTTCAGATTGTTAGTTGGGGTCAGTCTTGTAGGATTCTGGACATTTCTCTAGTGTCAGTTAGTCTGTTTTCTCTTCAAATCTATAGTGACTCTCTATCTGTTTTTTATTGTTGTCGTTTTTTTTTTTTTTTTTTTTTTTTTTTTTTGTTCTTGTCTATTAGTGCCCGACTTAAGACTCAATCTTCCTGGTCCCACATGTCCTCCTCTCCTTGCCTACTCTTTCTCCTAATTCCCTCTCCATTTACTGCCCCCCAACTCCCATTAGAATCAGGAGTTTTTGTTCTGTTCCCCTTCTGCGAGGGACCTTGTATAAATCTCATAGGTTCCTTCTTGTATCCTAGTTAATTGGATTGTATGAATTATAGGCTGGTGATCCTTTGCTCTATGTCAAAAATCCATATATGAGTGAGTACATACCATGTTTCTCTTTTTGTGACTGGGTTATCTCATTCAGGATGGTTTCTTCAAGTTTCTTCCACTTGTCTGAGAATTTCAAGGTTCCATTTTTTCCCCTGCTGAGTAGTATTTCACTGTGTCAATGTACCACATCTTCTTTACTCATTCTTCAGTTGAGGCATATCTAGGTTGCTTCTAGATTCTTGTTATTACAAATAATGCTGCATTGAACATAGTTGAACAGATGTCTTTTTGCATGAATTTGGATCATCTGCGTATATGCCTAAGAGCAGAATTGTCAGGTAGATGGATTCCCATTTTCCTAAGGAACTGTCATACTGATATCCAAAATGGCTGTACAAGTTTGCACTTCCATCAGCAGTAGAGTGCTGTTCCCTTTTCTCCACATCCTCTCCAGCATAATCTGTCATTGGTGTTTCTAATTTTAGCCATTCTGGAAGGTGTAAGATGGTATCTCAGAGTTGTTTTGATTTGCATTTCCCTGATGGCTAAGGATGTTGAGTACTTTCTGAAGTGTCTTTCAGCCTCATTGGAATCTTCTATTGAGAATTCTCTTTTCAGTTCTGTACCACACTTTTTAATTGGGTTATTTGTTGTTTTGTGACTAGTTCCTTGAGTTCTTCGTATATTTTGGACATCATCCCTCTGTCAGATGTGGGGTTTGTGAAGATCTTTTCCTGGTGAGGGCTGCCATTTGGTCTTGTTGACTATGTCCTTTGCTTTCCAGAAGCTTCTCATTTTAGAAGGTCCCATTTATTAATTATCGATCTTATTGTCTGTGCTATGGGTGTTATGCTCAGGAAACGGTCTCCTGTACCAATTTGTTAAAGGGTACCTCCCAATTTCTCTTCTAAGATCTGCAGTGTGTCTGGATTTGTGTTGAGGTCTTTGATCCATTTGGATTTAAGTTTTGTGCATGGTGATAGACATGGGTCTATCTGCAGTCTTCTAAACACCATCATCAAGTTGTGCCAGCACAATTTATTGAAGATGCTTTCCTGCTTTAATTGTCTAATTTTACTGTTTTGTCAAAAATCAGGTGGTTGTAGGTGTGTGGGTTAATATCAGGTTTTGATATTCAATTTCAGTGGGGTACCTGTCTTTTTTTGTGCCAATACCAAGTTGCTTTCAGGATATAGCTTTATAGTATAGCTTGAATTTGGGGGTGGCAATGTCTCCTGAAGTTCCTTATTGTACAGGGTTATTTTGGTTATCTTAGGTCTTTGTTTTTCCATATATATTTGAGTATTATCCTTTCAACATTAGTGAAGAATTATGCCAGGATTTTGATGGGGATTGTATTGAATCTGTAAATTTCTATTGGCAAGATTGCCATTTTTATTATGTTTATCCTATCTCTCCAAGAGCATGAGAGATCTTTTAATTTTCTAGTATCTTATTTTATTTATTTTTTTCTAAGGACGCAAAGATCTTTCTATATAGGTCCTTCAATTGTTTGGTTCTCATTACCCTAAGATAAATATATTTTATGTTGTTTTGACTATTGTAAAGGATAGAATTTCTCTGATTTCTTTCTCAGCCCTTTTATCATCGGTATATAGAAGGGCTATTGATATTCTGGGGGGGGGGGGTTAATTATGTATCCTGCTAATTTACTGAAGATGTTTATCAGTTGTAGGAGTTCCCTGGTAGATTTATTTGGGTCACTTTTATAAACTATCATATCATCTGCAAATGGTGCCTGTTTTACTTCTTCCTTTCCAATTTGTATTACCTTAATCTTTTGATGTCTCATTGCTCTAGCTAGATATTCAAGTAAAATATTGAAGATATATGGAGACAGTAGACAGCCTTGTATTGATCCTGATTTTAGAGGAATCACTTTAAGCTCCTCTCTATTCAGTTTGATGCTGGCTTTTGGTTTACTGTATATTGCTTTTATTATGTTCTTCTTCCCCTGATATCCCTGATCTCTCCAAGACCTTTAACATGAAAGGGTGTTGGATTTTACCAAAGGCTTTTTCAGAATCTAGGGAGATGATTACATGATTTTTTTTTCAGTTTCTTTACGTGGTGGATCACATTGATACATTTTCATATGTTGAACCATCCCTGCCTCCCTGGGATGAAGCCTACACGGTTATGGTGGATGATTTCTCTGATGAGTTCTTGGATTCAATTTGCCAGTATTTTATGAAATATTTGTGCATCAATGTTCATGAGGGATATTGGTCTATAGTTCCTCTTTCTTAGTTGTGTCTTTTTTGGCTTAGGTATCAAGTTAATTTTAGCCTCTTCAAAATGAGTTGGTAATGAACTATTTGAGGAGTATTGGTAATAGCTCTTCCTCGAATTTCTGTTAGAATTCTGCACTGAAGCCATCTAACCTCGGGCTTTTTTTGGTTGGGAGGCTTTTGATGAAGGCTTCTATTTTATTTGTGGTTATAGCTTTATTAAATTGCTTATCTGTCCTTGATTTAAATTTGGTAAGTGATAGCTATCCAGAAATTCGTCCGTTTCTTTTGAATTTTTGATTTTTGTGGATGACAGGATTTCAAAGTATGACCTGAATATTATCTGGATTTCCTCAATGTCAGTTGTAATGCCTCCATTTTAATTTGTGATTTTGCTGATTTGCATGTTCTCTCTCTGCTTTTTGGTTAGTTTGGATAAAGGTTTGTCTATGTTTTTTATTATTATTTCCTAGTGTCTACTCCCTTGTGGCGAGTTTGCTACACTTTAGGGCTTTCAGTTGTGCTATTAATTCTCTAAAGTGACTATCCTGTCTTTTCTTCATAAGCACACTTAGTGCAATGAACTTTCCTCATAGCACTGCTTTCAAAGTGTCCCAAACATTTGGGTATACTGTGTCTTCATTCTTGTTGAATTCTTGGAAATGTAATTTCTTTCATTTCTTCCTTGACCCAGGAATAGTGAAAGTGTGCATAGTTCAGTTTCCCTGAATTTGTAGGGTTCTGTAATTTGTGTTGTTGAATTCCAACTTTGAAGCATGGTGGTCTGATAAGATACAGGGGGATATTCCACAATTTTTTATTTTTGTATCTGTTGAAGTTGGTTATGTTGCCTAGTATGTGACTGATTTTAGAGAAGGTTACATGTGGAGATGAGAAGAAGGTATATCCTTTAGTGTTTGGATTAAATATTCTATAGATGTTTGTTAAACCCATGGGACATAACTTCTGTTAGTTCTTTTGTTTGTTTGTTACGTTTCTGCCTGGTGTCCTGTATACTAGTGAGAGTGGTGTGTTGAAGTCTCCCACTACGAGTGTGTGAGGTTTTATTTGAGCTTTAAATTTTAGTAATGTTTCTTTTACGATTGTGTGTCCCTTTGTATTTGGGTGAGAGATGTTCAGAATTGATAATTTATAATGGTGAATTTCTCCTATGATGAATATGAAATGCCCCTCTTCATCTCTTTTCATTAATTTTGGTTTAAAATCTAACTTGTAAGATATTAGGATAGCTACACCTGCTTGAGTCTTGGGTTCATTTAATTGGAAGTTTTTTCCCCAAACCTTAACTCTAAGGTATGTCTATCTTTGAAGTTGAGATATGTTTCTTGTATGCAGCAGAAGGATGGATTCAGTTTTCATATAGATTCTGTTACCTGTGTCTTTTTATAGGCACCATTATAATTTATAAGACCATTAATATTGAGGGAAAGTAAGGAGCATTGATTGTTAATTCTTGTTTGTTTTAGATTTGTTGTTGGCAGTGGTATTATGAGTATATTTGACCCTCTTTTTCTTTGGGGTTCTGATAAATTGGGATTATCTATTGCCTTTGTCTTTGTGTGTGTATTTAAATTCCTTAGGTTGGAGTTTTTATTCCAGAACTTTCTGTAGGGTTGAATTTGTGGATATGTATTTTAAAAATCTGGCTTTGTCATTGAATATCTTGTTTTCTCCTTCACTATAGTGATTGAGAGTTTTTCTGGATATAGTAGTCTGGGCTGGCATTTGTGGATTCATAGTATTTGTAGAACATCTATCCAGGACCTTCTGGCCTTCATAGATTCCATGCAGAAGTCAGGTATAATTTTTATAGGTCTGCTTTATAAGTTACCTTGCCTTTTTCTTTTGCTGCTCTTAAGATTCTTTCTTTTTTTCTGTATGTGAGATATTTTGATTATTATGTGGCAAGGGGAGGTTTTTGTTTTGGTCCAGTCTATTTGGTTGTCAGTGTGCATCTTATACTTTCGTAGGCACATCCTTCTTCAGATTGGGAAAGTTTTCTTCCATAATTTTGTTGAATATGTTTTTTTGCACCTTTGAGCTGGGCTTCTTCAACTTCCTCTATGCTTATTATTCTTAGCTTTGGCCTTTTCACGGTGTCCCACCTTTCCTGAATATTTTGTGTTAAGGATTTGTTGGAATCATATTTTCTTTGGCCTATTAAGTTATTTCCTCTAGTTTATCTTCAGTGCCTGAGATTTTCTCTTTGATCTCTTGTGTTCTGTTGCTTATGCTTGCATCTGTAGTTCCTGTTATTTAACCCAGTTTTTCTATTTCCAGAATTGCCTCAGTTTCTGTTTTCTTTGTTGTCTCTATTTCTGTTTTCAGGCTTTGAAGTATTTGAATTATTTCCTTCATCTGTTTGATTGGTTTTTCTTGTCTTCCCTTACTTTCTTTAAGAGATTTGTTCATTTCTTGCATTTTTGCTTTGTCTTTTCCTCTATTCCTTACAATTGTTTGTTCTCCCATTTCTTTAAGGGATTTTCTCATATCGTCTTTGAGGGCCTCTATCATTTTTTGAAGTTATTTTTTTAAGTTGTTCTCTTCTGCTTCATCTGCTTTGTTGTGTTCAGTTAGTATAGAGTCCCTAGATTCTGGTGGTGCCATACTGGTCTTTCTATTGCTGAGTGTTTTCTTGTATTGCTATCTTCCCATAGCTTCTTCCAGTGAATGCAGGTGGACTCTCTCTCTCTACCCTGCTCTCCCAGTGAGTGTAGGTGGGTCAGGAGTTCAATGTCTGTTACTCTGGATGATCTGAGCTCTCTTGAAAGTCTTTCAACCAGAGGCCACAGCAGGGCCAATGATGTGGGGAAGGAAGGGTCAGTATGTTCTCAAGAAGAGGACAGGTGATGGGGCCCAAAGGTAAGGTGAGTGCAAGCTCAAATTGTTCTGGCATTTATGGGCATGTCCAGTATGCTCAGATAAGACCCAGAAAGTTCCAAGCAGGTGGAGGGATTGTTGGACCAGCACTCTGGCGCAATACTCACCCTAATCAGTGGGCCCAAAAGGACCAAGGGTGAGGGTACTCTCAAATCAAAATGTTTTTACAGTTTTAGAGAGAAATCTTAGTCAAAGTAAATAAAGCATTCTATATTAGACTTTACCATATCAGAACACAATTCCTTTACAAGCAAGAAATGTGTTTTTAGCACATTTATCCACAGACACTAGCTAATCCTTAGCACCTAGTAGTTGTTTTATAAAGAAAATATGAAGACATTGAATAATTTTTCACCATATCCAAAGGATTCATGTGGTTTAATCCATTTCACATGACATTTTGTGACAGAGATAAGAATCACAGCACTTTGCAAAACATGTTACATTTAAGATAATCAACAGGATAAGCAGCAGCAGCAACACACACCTTAAAACATTAAAACTGATGCATTGGGAGTCGTCATGCACATTAGGTGAAGGGTAAAACAACAAAGTGGACAGTAAAATTAATCTAATTATGCACTGATTTTCTTTGATTTGGTGTCTATGTTTCTTGTCCTTTGTGTTTTCTAAAGAACTGACAAATCCATTCATTTGTTTATTTCCCTGACATCTTCACAGGGAATGTTTCCTATCACCAGCTACCCACTTATTTTAGTGCTCCTCCTACTGCTCAGGGTCACAAAGTCACCACATAGCATATACGTTTACAAAGGTAAAGAGAAAGACATTGTAATCATGTCAGACTCTCAAATGCCTGGTTCAAAAGAACAAAAGAAAAAGTGTCCAACTATATCTGACCCTGGTCACCTTTATGGAAAAAAAAAAGTTCTTGGCTGTTGGCTTCTATTATTACAACTATAAAGTGAGCATCAGCCATTTAGTGAAGATTTATGATTTACAGGACCCTTTACATTTTTATTCTAATCTTCACAACAGTCCTTTCTGAAGTATCTTCAAACTGTGGTCTATACATCCCCAAGTGTCTGTGTTCAAATTTAAAAATGTCCCTACATCTCTATACACATGGATGTCTATTAGAAGGCATTAGTTTTACATTAAGAACTATCAGGATCCTGTGGATGGCTCCATTACGACCACCTTCTGCCAGTCACTTTAGAACCTGCAGGAGTCTGATGTGATCATAGCCAGAGCATGTCTGACATTAACATCAAGAAACGTTATCTTTTCCACTAAATGTCTTTGACATGTGGGATGTTTGTGGGATTCTACCTGGTCTTTATATGGTTCTATTTTAAAAACTTTGTTTTTGGAGTCAAATAGGTCAGCACTTTTATCTACGCGACCTTTACAAAATTACATAGACCTCTTTCATTTCCTCATCTATAAAATGTTACTTAGAAGATTTAAAAAGTTTGAAGAAAAATAATGTTGTATGAAAATTAAATATAGCCCATGTTTATGATTTTATTTATATCATGTTAGAAAACAAAAGATAATGTGTATTTAAAATTATACTAATTTAACTGGACAGTGTATGCTACACAGAGAATAACAGTTTTAGGATCAATCCTCTAATAAGATGCTTATTTATGCAAATTAATTTAAACTGCTTAGAAAAGAGTCACTTTACAGTCACTTGAATGACTTTAAAGCTAAAGAATGAAATGGCAAGTTGAACAATGGACCTCTGACTATACTCTGTTTAAATTCACCCACCCTAATCAAGGTCTGAGGATCTGTATTTTCATTCTGATCTTCGGGTGTTGTCTTATGCAACATCTGCACCTTTAAAAATAACCTTTCTATCTTTCATTAATTATGATGCAAGTTTATCACATGCTTAAATAGCTTCAGCATTGAAAACTCATAAAATATTCATTAAGAAATATACAAGCATTGAAAAAATTAAAATGTTGGCATAGAACATTAAAATCTATTTGTTGATGTTCTGTGGCTATCATGGTAGCAATACATTGCAGCACTCCATACTGAGAAAATCCACAGGCAGTTGTTTTATTGCTAGAAATCAATTGAACTAATATTTGACACTTTGCAAACTCTTCATGATCCCATTATGATTTGAAGCCTTTAAAATTTCACAGCCTTAGCTCCACCCTTATTAGCTGATGCTGTAACTGTTTCAGTTCCAAAACATGCTTTCAGTGACTTGGAAAATGTTCTGCAATAACACTCATTGAAAGCATTTGCACAATATTCCTCATTATGTGCTGATGAAATATTGGCTCACAAAAACAAATTGAACCAAGTCAAGAGGTTCTTAAAAATGTATTCATACATTACAGGAGTGGCTCCAAATAATGTATTTTGGGAATCTCTGCAATGAACCACATAATGTTGGCTTATTTGCTTTATATATTTTCTATTCATTCTTTGAATTCACACCTATTTACTAAAACCTTAGGTCTTTTCATTGTAAAACCAATCCACAAAGAAAGAATCAAAATTATTCAGCAACTTTAAAAAATACATAGACACATAGATACAGAAATCTTTAAATGCCAAGCAGTAATGAGTCTTTTAAGTTTGTATTAAATAGCCTCCAAATTATATATCTAGTCACTATTATACATGATTCTGAAAAGGTTCTGAATCAAAAAAAATGACACTGAACACATTTCACAAAATGAATAAATAAATAAACATTGAAACTCTGCTTCTTGAAGATCTTGTTGCTGTCATTTGCATTGGTGACTTTAACTAAAATATGATAGAGTTTAAAGATGAAGAAAGTATGGCATATTGTTGCTAAGAGAAGTTTTCTAAGTTTTAATATGTGAATTTTGTCTCCTCTGTATCCAGAAGTCACATAAACTTTGAAAGGAGTCCAACAAGGTTTTTATTATCTTCCATTTACATGTAGTCCTTGTGCATAGAAATACTTCTTGTCTGTGACATCAGTTGCTTCAGAAATATATCATCCATCCATAGCAAAATTTCCAATTTACTATGGTTGATTTATCCTCATAAATTATATGTGATATTTCATGGACAAAATCTGTCTTGTAGATGAGAAGAGTGGGGCATGCAAGAAAGAATGGTATAGTATTTTAATCGTTCCCTTTATTGACACAATGCAGATATTGATATCTCCAGAGTGCTTATTGCAAGGCTTCACTTAGTTTCATCCTCACCAAGGAACTTATTTTTTTTCTTCATGCTCAGTTTAGTTCTTAGTTAAGCTAGATTATCCCCAACTCCCCCCCACACACACATACTACAGCAACAGACATTAATGAGTTTGCTTACAAATTTATAGTCATAGAATGCTTTCTCTCAACACATTCTTAGAAACTAGAAGAAAAAAAATCATATTATTTAGTGTTTTTTTCTAAACTATAAGTGGAATGTGGCAGTGACCATATTCTTTGTAGCTAAGTTTAGTCATTAGGTTAGAACACTAACCTCAAACCAACTTTGGAGCAGTGACAGCAGGTTTTTTGTCACAATATATGTGTCTTCTGCAAAAGGTCTCCTCAGCTGTTCAGTTGCATATGAATTTTGACTAAAGTCTTCTATTTATACACAATGGTAAGGGCAGATGTTATTTTCTAGCTTATCAAGGCCAATATTCTGGAAATTCAGATTTTGTTGTTGTTTTATTCAATCCTGAAAAATTAATATGGTTCCCTCTCATTCAATTTATTTTTGCTCATATTTCCTTGATGTAGCAGATCCTTGAAACACAATTTTATTCTTTCTTTCTGGTAAGAGATGCTATTGAGTACCAACTTTACATATTTCTGTGCATAATTTATACCATATGATTGTATTATCCTGATGAATAGACTTCATATTTATTTTTAAATACATTTTATTTAAATTTAAAAAAAATCTCATTTAAGATACCATTCCCAGTTCCCTTTCCCTCCCATTTTCCTTGCCCAAAACAACATCCATTGTACTCCCCAAAGAAAGTGATGACTCTCATGAGTGATCATCAAAGTGTGACATAAAATTTGGGGCAGGGCCTAGACCCTGATCCCATGTATCTATACTGAGAGAGTATCCCTCAATAGGGAATGGACTCCCAACGCCCATTCGTGAACTAGGGATAAATACTGGTTCTACTGCCAGAGGCCCCATAGACTGCCCAGGCTACCCAACTGAAACCCACATTTAGACTGTTTTCCCAGCTATCAGACTGGATTCCACGAACTTTCACTTGCTAAGGTCAGCTGTTTCTGTGGGTTTTCCCAGCATTGTCTTGACACCTTTGCTCAACACCCCTCCCATTCTACAATTGGATTCCAGGAATTCAGCTCAGTATTTGACTGTGAATCTCTGCTTATGCTTCTATCAGCTACTGGATAAAGGATCTAGGATGACATTTAAGGTAGTCATCAATCTCATTACAGGAGAAGGGTATTTAAGGTAGCCTTTCCACTATTGCTTACATTCTTAGTTGGGGACATTCTTATGGATCATGGAAATTTCCTTAGTGCCAGATTTCTTTTTAAATCTACAATGGCTTACTCTCTTAACATATCTCTTTCCTTGCTCTACTTTTCTATTATTTCCACTACTTCCTGATCCCTCATTTTCTTCTACCCCCTTCTCCTCTCCTTTTTCTCCTACTATAGTCCTCACTGCCCCTGTGCTCCCAATTTGCTCTGGAGATCTTGTCCCTTTTTCTTTCTCCTGGGGGACTTGTGTCTCTCTTAGGTCTTCCTTGTTTCCAAACTACTCTGTGGTTGTGGATTATAGGCTGGTTATCCTTTGCTCTGTGTTTAATACCCACGTAGGACTGAGCACATACCATGTATGTCTTTCTGTGTCTGGGTTACGAAACTTAGGATGGCTTCTTCTAGTTCCATCCATTTGGACAAGTGTCTCAAGATTTCACTGGTGTATTGTTGTTGATGTTTTGGTTTTGTTTGTTTGTTTGTACATTGTTTTTCTGGTAAGTAATCTTGTAAATGTACTACATTTTTTCTTTATCCATTCTTTGGATAAGGGGTATGAGAAAAAATGAAGATAGATTCATATCTATCACCAGGAACAAAATTTAAGTCAAAATTAACTAAAGATCTCAACATAAAGCCAGGCACACTGAACTTCTTAGAAGAAAAAGTGGGACGCACTCTTGAAATCATTGGTACAGGAGATCACTTCCTGAAATAATGCCAGTAGCACAGACACTGATATCAACAATAAGAAATGAGACCTTCTGAAACTGATAAGCTTCTTTGAGGCAAAGGACACAGTCAACAACACAAAATGGCAGCCCACAGAATGGGAAAAGATCTTTACTAACCCCATATCTGACATAGGGCTGATTTGCAGAATATACAAAAAAAAAAAAAAAAAAAAAAAAAAAAAAACTCAAGACGTTAGGTACCAAAACACAAAACAATCCAATAAAAAAGTGAGGTACAAAACTGAACACAGAATTCTCAATAGAAGAATTTAAAATGACTGAAGCACACTAAAGAAAGTGCTCAACATCCTTAGCCATAAGGGAAATGCAAATCAAAACAACTCTGAGATACCATCAAACATATATCAGAATGGCTAAAATCATAAACATCAATGACATTTTATGCTGAAGAGGTTGTGAAAAAAGGGAATGTTCCTCCACTGCTGGTTGTAAGGGGTATGGTTTTTCCACCCGCTGCCACTCTTGTCCAGCAGCCACGCCAGCCCCAATTAACACACAGAGACTCTGTATTTGATACAATGCTGTTGGCCCCGTTACTTGTTTCTTATCGGCTAGCTCTGCCTTAATTATTAACCCATTTCTGCTGATCTATGTATTTCTCTTACCAGGGAGCCGGCGGCATACTGCTTTCTTCAGACTCTCCATCTTGACTCCTCCTTCCTACTTCCTATTTCCTCCTTGTCTCCTAGTCCCTCCTATCTTCCTTTCCTATTGGCCAACAGTGCTTTATTCATTAACCAGTATGAGAAACATATATACATAATGGCATCTCCCATCAGCTGGTGGTGGTGCAAACTTGTACAGCAACTTTGGAAATTAGAAGGTAGTTCCTCAGAGAAATGTCAATTAGTCTACCTCAAGATCGATCAATTTCACTCTTAGGCATATACCCAAAGGATGTACATTCATAGCACAAGGACATCAGTTCAACTCTATTCATAGCAGCACTTTTTTTTTTTTTTTTTTTTTGTAATAGCCAGAACCTGAATACTCTTGTTTTAAAAATATTTATTTATTTTATTTTTCTGGATGAGTATTTTTGTCTTCAAATATTTATGTGCATTATGTGAGTGCTTAGTGTCTGTGTGGTTAAGAGAATATCAGGTCCCCTGGAATTGGTAGCTTCAAGCTACCTGGAGAATGTTGAGAATTGAACCAGTATCCTCTGTAAAAGTAAAAAGTTTGCTTAAACCCTGCATATTTCTTCCTGTCACATAGATAAATACTCTTTTCACTACTTTATTTAATTCTCAACTATATTATTTAGCTTTAAAAATAGACAGTTAAATAAAGAAGCAAAAAATTCTGTTGTTAATACATGTTCTTAATATGTATGTTAGCTCATACAAATATGATTCTTTAATGCCTTTTAAATTAGAGAATACAAATGAAGAAGGACCATGTGTCAAACTTGTGTACCCACTTTCTTTTTTTACAGGTGACAGTAATGGCAGTTTTGGACCCAGAAGTACCAGATAAAGCATCCAGATGTTCTGTGTGCCTGTTCATCACAAATGTCCCTTGCACATGCTTAGTCTATAGGTTAGAAGGTGTGTCTGACTGCTAGATTATTTGATAATTAAAATCTGTCCTTTCAGTTCAGCTAATTTTATCAAACATCCTGTAATTGACAAAAGAACCAATATAAGAGTCTGAGAATATTTACTACTTAATATTTCTCTCAGAATATTTAGTTTTGTCTTTCATTGGTTTAAACCATATTTTCTTAATCAAGATACAGGCATGTTTAAAGTTACTGTTAATTTATGGTCATATAATAATCAATGATGTGATGATTTTTCTGTGTTTTTTATTGTTGTTTTGTTTTCTGACATTTTTATACAAGTCTAAAGTTAATTTTGGTTACTCTTGCTCCCTCCCCTCCCTTGTCTCCATTCTACACTTCAAAGCCCTCCTTTTCATACAAGTCCATTTTTCCCATAGTCATGTATTTGTGTTTTGTTCTGAGGCCCACTTAGTTTAATCTCAACTGTGGGGGTATATTGTTCATTGTCTAATAAAGTTTGACTGGAAATGAGAATGTAAAGCTAGCCCTGGTCATAGAGTTCAGACAGTGGTGGTACACAACTTTAATCTCTGTAGCCATATTTGTTAAGCATAGAATCTGGTCGGTGGTGGTGCATGCCTTAAGTCACAGCCCTAGAGAGGTATATAAGACAGGAACAGGGTCTCAGAGCTGGCATTTGGTCACCAGCCACATTGAGGACAAGATCATCCCTCTGGTGGCTTGGCTGCTTTGCCTTACTGATCTTTAGCTTGAACCCCAATATTTGTCTCTGGGTTTATATTATTCTTGCTACATTCAGCCACCAGAGTGACCCAAAGTTTGAAACTCTTCATTGTAAGGTAGTGGGCTCACACATGATGATGTGATTTTCAAAACATGTATTTAGCTGATATAAGATTTCAGGCAGAAGGACATGCAAATGCAGATGTTATTCCCTTACCTATTCTGACATCACCCCTAACTCCAGCTACTGAAAGAGACTCTTGTACACTACTTTTTATCTTCTACTTCAAGGACTAGAGCTAGGGAGCTTCTTTTATGCTCTGAATCTTGTTTGTTGAAGTTAGACCCAGCAGGATTCTTCGAAGGCAGAAAATTTCCCAAATGGGCATTTCCTGACCTATGGTGATAATTGGATTATTCAGCTTTAAGAGAGTTGAGTCTCTTAATGTCTTAGTCTAAAATTGAATAAGGATGTCTTACTCTGTATACTTTATAAAGGAGGTCTTTGAAAATCCCTGTGTTTTAAAGCATGAACATTCAGTAGTGTTCTAGATTAGTGATCACACATCACTGTGTTATATGAGATATAGTTTCATGTGACTACATTTAAAAGGAGTGATTTGTTTGAGGAAACAAGAGCCACCATGTTCATGGGACCCATCTCATAACAGTTTATATTCCTGATAGAGTAGTAGCAGTCTTTAGTCAGAGTTGAGGATACAAAAAAAAAAAAAAAAAAAAAAAAGTACATTCTACAACTTTAAAGTTGAGGAGAGTAAAATATATACATATTTTATACAAATTATAAAGCACAGATGGCTACACAAAGGTAACACAGAAAGTTTAATAATGAAGTTCATGGTAAATTTTAAGTATTTATTCCAAATAATTTGTTCCCCTCCAACATATTTTTGTCTTAAAGTCCTAATATTTAAAAATGTGAATACTTTCATTTAACTCTGCATCTACTGTAACAGCTAAGGAAAAATGATGTTGAATTGCTACTTTCTTTAGAATATGAGGTTTAGATATTTTGCCTCTTTTCCATTAAAGAATTACAAGTATTTTTCATTATTATAAACTATGAATATATACTAATAGCTAAGCTAAGCTTTATATTGATAGTCAATTTACACTAAATGTGTACCACTATTAGTTGTTATGGGTAACTGTGTTTTAGCTGAAAGTAGAAGCTAACTATAAGAACATTACTGTTGTAAATCAGTTGTAGAAGTATCTCATGTCTGAAATGATGATAAAGATTTTCTTGAGTCTAAGAATTGTGGGTTGGGAAGACAAGGTAATATTTCCCAAAGTCTGCATAGCTGATACGGTTTTGTCTCTCTTTATCTTCACGTTGCCCTCATCTCTTTAGTTATATTTGGTAAATGTAAAAGAGAAGTACTGAGAATACACACTTAAAATAGTAATAACAATTAGATGTCAAAAACCCAAATGACTTCACCTTCTGTCTCTGTATTTGGATTCAATTCAAATGCTCTTTTTGTGCCCAAAATATCAGGAAAAGTGTCTAAAGCCAAATTGCAATCCCAAATCAGCTCTTAGCAAAACTATGATTTGCCAAGATTTGGTTCTGGCTCATAAAAAAGCTGTCAAGACAGAGGTCATTTGGTAGAGCTGAAGATAATAGGCAAAAATATACTCAGAAGACTGAATATTGATAGTAAATCAACCAGTAGTTGACGGGAAAAATAGTTATATAAAATATTAAGTAGATAGTAAAAGTAATAGTAACCAATGATAAGAATTAATCAAAGGAACAGGGAACAGTTTTCTAATGCTCTTTAAAGCATAATAAATATGCCTACATACTTTACTTCAGAATATATATATATATATATATATATATATATATATATATATATATCACTTCAACAAAAGTACATTTCTAAAATAGTTCCAATTTCTACATTCCAGTCCAGGAAGATGGAAAACACCACACATAATATTAATAAGGATATCAGAATGAATGAAAGCTGAGAAATCAATGAAGAGCAGAATTAATTTCACTGCTATAACCTTCAAATTATCCCAGATCTTCTCCCTTATGCAACATGCCAAGACTTGACCTTTTCAAGATTTTTAGCATTTAGTTATATGAGGATCATTTTACTCTTCAAATTTTTATCTAAGTCATTCAAAAGTTATTTTTCTTCCAATATTACAAAAAATAAAAAAAAAATAGGTTCAGATATCAAGGCAAACCAAAAACAGTACATAATCAGTCTAAAAAGTATATTAAGATTTAAATTGAAAAGTGATGAGATAATTTAAAAGACTAATGATGATATGGACTTACTAAAACATATGAAATTTTATTATCAAGTAATACCAGTAATGTATCTTAGTATACAACAGTAAATGCCAACTGTTGAGAATATGCCAAACATACTAAAAATAAAATGCATATAATAGCATTCTTGTCTATCTTCCTTTGTTATTTTTCAAAGGTGTTTTGAAAAATTCAATGATCAATAAGTGCACTTAGCCATGTATTAGTAGGCACATTGCTACAGTGTCTTTGAATATGAAAAAAATGTTAAAAATTATAGCTGTAGGTTAATGTGGATTAATGTCAGGGATTTCATTTGATTCCATTAGTCTACCTGTGTGGTGTTGTGCAAATATCAAGCTGTTTTCATTACTATAGAGCTACAGTTGAGCTTGAAGTCAGGGAAGGTGATGCCTCTGGAAGTTCCTTTATTGTACAGGGTTGTTTTGGCTATCCTGGGCTTTTGTTATTCCATATAAAGTTGAGTATTGTTCATTCAAGGTCTGAGAAGAATTGTGCTAGGATTTTGATGGGGATTGCATTAAATCTGTAGATGCATTTGGTAAGACTGCCATTTTTACTATGGTGATCCTACCTATCCAAGGGCATGGTAGATATTTCCAGCTTCTGGTTATCTTTTTTAATTTCTTTCTTTAAAGACTCAAAGTCCTTGCAAATACAGTTCTTTCACTTGTTTGGTTAGAGTTACCCCAAGATATTTTATACTGTCTGGGTCTATTGTAAAGGGTGATATTTCTCTGATTTCTTTCTCAGTCCATTTTTTGTCTGTAGGGCAACTGACTTATTAAATTAATCTTGCATCTTGTCATTTTGCTGAAGGTGTTTATCAGTAGGAGTTGAATTTTTTGGGTCACTTATGTAAAGTATCATATCATCTGCAAATAATGAAACTTTGACTTCTTCCTTTCCAATTTGTATCCCCTTGAACTCCTTTTGTTGGGAACACCTAATTCTGGGAATTACACAATGGAAAAAGAAAGCATCTTCACCAAATGGTGCTGGCATAACTGGATGTAGACAACTAGAAAAATGCAGATAGATCCATATCTATCACCAAACACAAAACTTAATTCCAAGTGGATCAAAGACCTAAGCATAAATCCAGACACACAGAACACCTAGAAAAGAAAGTGGAAGGTATCCTTGAATGAATTGGTACAGGAGACAACTTCTATAACGTAACACTAGCAGCACAAACACTGAGATCAACAATTTATAAATGGGGACCTCCTGAAACTGAGAAGCTTCCGTAAGGCAAAGGACACTGTCAACAAGACAAAATGGCAGCTCACAGAGATTGAAAATATCTTCACCAACCCCACATTTTACACAGGGATGACTTCCAACTTATATGGAGAATTAAAAAAAAAAGCTATTCAGAAAAACACCAACAATACAATTAGGAAGTGGGGTACAAAACTAAACTGAGAATTCACAATAGAGGAATCTAAAATGGCTGAAAGACAAAGAAAGTGCTCAACATTCTTAACTATCAGGGAAATGAAAATCAAAACAACTCTGAGTTATCATCTTACACCTGTCAGAATGGCTAAACTCAAAAACACTAAGGGCAGTTTATGTTAGAGAAGATGTGCAGAAAAGGGAATACCACTCCACTGAAGGTGGGAGTGTAAACTTGTACAACTACGTTGGAAATAAGTATGATGACTTTTCTGGATCATGGGAATCAGTCAACCTCTAGATCTAGTAATTATACTCTTAACCATATACCCAAAGGTTGCACATAGAACTATGTTGGTCGCAGCATTATTTGTAATAGCCAGAACCTGTAAGCAACATAGATGCTCCTCAACTGAAGATTGTATAAAGAAAATGTGATACATTTACACAATGGAGTGATACTTAGAAAAAATAAAACAAACAACAACAAAAATGAAATCTCGAAATTCTAAGGTATATGGATGGAACTAGAAGAAATCATCCTTAGTGAAGTAACCCAGTCACAGAAAGGTAAACATGGTAGGCACTCATTCATATATGGATATTAGACATAGAGCAAAAGAGTACCATCCTAAAATCCACATCTTCAGGGAAGCTAGGAAACAAGGCAGACTCTAATAGAGATATATGTGGTCCTCCAGAGAAGGGGAAACAGAAAAGAGTTTCTGAACAAATTAGGGCTTGAGGGAGGGGGATCAAAGCAGTAGGAGAAAGAGGAAGGGAGAATAGGAGCAGGGAGGAGAACAAGAGGGATCAAGAAGATTGACTTGGGAAAAAATAGAAGAGAGCAATAAAAGAGATACCTTAATAAAGGGAGCCATTATAAGTTTAAAGAGAAATCTAGAGAAATCTGACATTGGGGAAATGTCCAGAGATACACAAGGATGATCCCAGCTAAGAATCTAAGCAATAGTGGAGAGGCTATCTTAAATGCCCTTCCACTATAATGAGATTGAGGACTACCTTAAATGCCATCAAGTAGCTGACAGAATCAGAGATCCACAGTTAAGCACTGAGCAGACCTCTTGGGATCCAGTTGTAGAGAAGGAGAAGAAATTAGCAAAGGGGTCAAGACCATGTTGGGAAAACCCACAGAAACAGCTGACCTGAGCTAGTAAGAGTTCAGAGACCCTAGCCAGACACCTGGGGAACCAGCCTAGGACAGAACCATCCACCCAGAACATGCCTGTCAGTTAGGAAGCCTGGGCAGGCTCTCTTTGGGACCTCTGGTGGTGAAACCAGTATTTATTCTTAGTGCATGAATGCACTTTTGGAGCCTGTTCACCCATGGAGGGATACTCTCTCAGCCTATATACATGTGGGAGGGCCTAGGCCCTACCCCAAATAATGTGACAGACATAGATGATCCCCCATGGAAGGCCTCACTCTCCCTGAAGAAAGGATGGAGGGTGGGTGGGATGGGGGTTCTCAGTGGGGGGTCACAGAAGGATGTGAAGGAGAAGGAACTGGAATTGATATGAAAAGTAAGATTGTTTCTAATTTCAATTTAAAAAAAGAAAAAAAAAGAAGAAATTTGTAATCTCTATCCATTTTACTTGTAACTGGGGGCAGACAATATTTTCTTTAAACATATAGTTATTGTCAAATAAATCACAATGTTTAGAGACAGGGAAAGAGTGAAACTTCACCATTTTTTTCTGTCCCATCCATCCTTTCTTGGATTTTCAAGAGTGTAGGCAGCATTATTGAATTGATATTGTAAAGTACATCAAATTTTCAGCATGAGATCATGAACCAGAAAAGTCAGAATTTTGACTCTGAATAACAAAATTTAGAAATTTAAACAGAAGTAGAATCCTGCCTTAACAGATTCCTGGCAAGGAAACATTTATCCTATAGCCCCTGAGATGAGGCAAAAATAATAGGTATTTACTTATAACTTACAACACATAGCACTGGAGGACAGGGTTCGAAAATTACAATCAGCAGTTGAGTGCCTGGCGATGATAGGACATTTCTATAAGCTCATTACTGGGCTGTTGAACCAAGAAACAAATATCTAGGCTTGAAGCCATATTTGTCTATATGGGGAGACCCTGCCAGGTAAGACAGAAAAATGTGGGGAAAGGAGGGGAGAGCAGGGGAGAAGGGAGTTTAGTCAACAGCTATGTTCACTTGGTAGCAAATACTAAATCAAGAAACCACAATGTCATGTGATTAAAATCCTAGAAACAATATGGAGAAATTTTGGTTACTGTTTAGGGGATGCAATATAAGAATTTTGGAGAAAAGGAAATTTCCTGGGCACCAAGTAGTAAAACTGACTTGCATAAAAGATGTATTCTGTTGATGCTCCTGCATTATAATTCATAAGACTCGTTACAATGATTTTGTTAGTTTAGCATAATAAACCCATTTTTCAGTTAATGCAAGTAATGCTTTTGTTAACACACGTCACCATAGTAGCATAATAATATTTCATCATTCCCTGTAGTCATTACTGCCTTGGGTATTATGGTACTTTGGGTATGGCCCCCATAGACTCATATATTTGAATGTTTATTATCCAGAGAGTAGAACTCAGATATGATTTGAAGGATTAGGAGTTATGAGGCCTTGATTAAGAAAATGTGACACCAGGGGTAGGCTTTGGGGTTTCAAAAGACCATGTCATGGCCAGTTTCTCTCTCTCTCTCTCTCCCCCTCTCTCTTTCTCTCTTCTCTCTCTTTTCCTCTGCATATCAGGATGCAGCTCTCAACTACTTCTTTATCACCATGCCTGCCACCATGCTACCATGCTTCCCACCATTATGGTAATGGAATAAGGCTCTGAAACTGTAAGCAAGACCCCTTTAAAATTTTTCTTTGATAAGAGTTGCCTTAGCAATGGTATATCCCTTTCAGTAATAGAACAGTGACTCAAACAGCTATGTATGTTAAACTCTTGTAAGTTTCATTATGCTGGTATGAAAATGGAAGAAAAACAAAAGCTCACATCTCTCACAGCCTTCATTCTGATGTCATAGTAAATGAGAATATATATCAGTTGAAGGCCATAGACACATACATAAATCAGATACAGAAAAAGGTGATTTAAATTAATATGAATGCATATTTATGCTACAAGATGTTTTCCACTGGAATTTTGAACACCCAAATAACTCCTTGTGTTCAATTTGTATTCTTAAAATAAATCCACATGTAGAATCCAGGGATTTGATAAAGACCATACAAACTATGTTTTCCTTGGCCTCCTGCTGTGAACTTGCTTTTATTTTTGATCTGTTCACAGCTTGCACTGTTCATCTTGGTGGCAGCAAGAGAAACCAAGGATTAGCCATTAGCCAGCAAATAGTGCAGTCTTCTCTCAGCATTTGGTGATGCCAACATGAAGTACGAATAATCACAAACAACCCATACCCTGGGGAGGGGAGCATGGCCTTAGTCAATGAGGTGAAAACAGGACAGAGTGTGATGAGCACTGTGCCTTGCTTCTTTCCATTTTATATCCTTAATGTGAAATCAGGTTAGGATTGCATGGTACCTTATACAGTTAGATTCCATTTAAAATTATACCATAATTTCCATTAACACTTAATGTTTATTTACTTATTTATTGTCTATATTTCAATTTACAAATCAGTATCAGGTATGTTCTTTGTATCAAGTTAGGCAGCAGTCAGCCAATTTGGCTCTTGATTTCAGCAAACTCATATAACACTAGGATTATAGACATGAAATTGTTTTCTTTTCCCAACCATTTGTTTTTTATTTCCCAAATTGGTAGTGGATGGTATAATGGATATTAAAAATTATGAATCAAAACATACAGAAGACTCATAGAATTTAAGATATAAGTTCCTATGTAAAGAGGATCACCTTGAGCTGGGCAGTGTTGGAACACACCTTTAGTCCCAGTACTCTGGAGGCAGAGGTAGGCAGATCTCTGTGAGTTTGATGCCAGCCTCGTCTACAGAGCTAGTTCTGGGAGAGCTAGGGCTGTTACACAAAGAAACCCTACCCGAAAAAACAAAAAACAAATAAACAAACCCCGCCCGAAAAAGGGAAGATCCCCTTGAATGCATTCTTGATCATTGATGTTTGATGATCACTTTCTTCTCAGGGTTGTTAAATCTGCTTCCCTCTATACCTCAAACACTACTGTTCCATTCTCAACCACACACGTAATGATCATCTTTTCCAACCAGAAAGGAATTTCCTGAACCTTTTACTATATAGTAAACTACTGCCTCTTCCCACCAATACTCTAGCCCACAACCACTTGATATTAAAGCAATCATGCTAATGTGCTTGTATATTTTTCCCTGATCTGAACGTATATACTTTATTTTGTTTACCAATGGATTTCCCTAAATGTTTTCCAAGTAAATAAATGAACAAGGAAGATACACAAGAATAACTTCCTGTCTATATAGATTAGGAAGCTTTGCGCAATAAAGACAATAATCTGTTGTGCTAAATTATGTTAAAGCCAAAACTGGACAGGGAGAAGGCATATGTAGGGTGATGAAGCACATTGTTTAATGCCATTGACCTTAGGTAATGCACCTTAAAGAAACTTGAAGGGATGTCAGGTCTGTTGGGAGCTCTACAGCCATCTTTGTGGAGTAGAAAAGGGGTGGGGATTTGTGGGCTGCAGGAAAATCATGACATCTCCAGTAAGTAAAGGAGCTTGGACTTTATCCTAAGTTGCACTGTGAGAACAAATCATTTCAAATGAGAAAACAACATAGGACTTGGTTGTATAATTTATTTGACCGTAGGCTGGAATATGAAAACTGTGAGATTGAATTTATGCTCCATTTTTTAAACTCCTTTTTTTTTTTTTTTTTTTGCTTGTTTTCCTACACTTGGGATCACTCTGTGAGCATCAAGTAATATAAGAAAACATACCAGTAACCACCTTAATCCCAGCTCTCTTTAAATTGCTGACATAGCCAAGAGAGCATTCCTGAGGAGATTAGGTTCTAAAATGTTGACTATCATAATACCATCATATAGCAGTCTATTAGAACATTGGCAAAATGACCAATGGTACCTAGACGGGCTGTGAAAGTGAGAATAGTGATGACAGAGATGCTACCTGAGCATCTATGTATTTGGTGCCATGTATGAAATTAGAATAAAAAGAAGCATGCTTAGTGTAAGGAGTAAGTTTTTCCACCTTCCCGGTCTTGTCCCACCACTGCGTCAGCCCCAAATAACACACTGAGATTCTGTATTTGACATAATGCTGTTGGCCAGGTACTAGTTTTCTATCGGCTAGCTCTGTCTTAATTATTAACCCATTTCTGTTAATCTAATATTTCCACGTGGTCTTCTTACCAGGGAATGAGGCAGGCATCTCGTCTCCCCAGTCTCTCCATCTTGATTCCTCCTTACTACTTCCTCTTTTCTCCTTTCTCCTTGTTTCCTAGTCCCTCCTATCTTCCTTTCCTATAGGCCAACAGTGTTTTATTCATTAACCAGTATGATAAATATATTTACAGAGTGACATCTCCCATCATGCTTAGGCCTCAGACAAGGGAATAATTCTGTCAGAACTTGCCTCTGAACTATGCTTATGGTATCCAGAAACAGCTGACCAGATACTCTACGAAGGAGTTACTTGTTGGGAATGGATATTTCAAGAAATTAGAATAGGAACTACTGACACCAGACAGACATGGAGCATTTGCTTAGAAAAGTGGATTCAGCGCCATTTCGTAGATGCCAGGGAACAGAGAGCATCTGCAGAAGCAGATCCAGAAGTGTGCGGGTGACCCTGTGGAAGTGTTGGAGTTTGAGCCTCGGTGTTTGAACCCAGGATCTTGAAATGCATCATGATTCCTATCTACTAGATTGTAAGGTTTATGTAGGGAATCTTGGAAACAATGGGAACAAGACTAGAGTGGTCTTTTGGTTATTATGCACCGCTTCGAAGTGTGTGGTTTGCTCAGAACCCTCCTGGCTTTGCTTTCCTTGAATTTGAGGATCCCTGAGATGCCTTTTATGCTGTCTGAGCACTGGATGGAAGAACATTATGTGGCTGCAATATGAGAGTGGAACTGTTGAATGGTGAAAAAAGAAGTCGTAGTCGTGGCCCACCGCCCTTTTGGGGCCGTTGCCCTAGAGATGATTACCGTAGGAGGAGTCCTCCACCTCAGCGAAGATCTCCAAGAATGAGATTCTTCTCTCGAAGCCAGAGCAGCTCACTTTCCAGAGGAGAGAAACCACAAGCCATCTCGGTCCTTCTCTAGGTCTCATACCCAATCTAGGTCATATGGAAGGAAGTAGAAGACCAGCTTTCTTAAAAAGTGGTATACAGGAAATAACTTCATTTGACAGGAGTATGTACAAGAAATTCAAATTTTGTTTGAGACTTCATAATCTTGGTGCATTTTAAGATGTTTTAGCTATTCAAATTTGCTTTGAACTTTAGTTTTTCATAGACTGAAATAAACCTAGATCCTGCCCAGTTGAAGTGTGATGTGCTAATGATACAGAAACCACGTTGGAAAGAAATAAAGCTCTAGTTTGTCTAGTAGCTGAGATACTGTGTGGAGCTGTGGGTAAAATGATAGCCAGTCTTTAAAAGCTGTTAGTGAACACCAGCTAACAGGTAAAGAATGGGAACTACACCCTGAAGGCTGTCAGAGGTTCCTTACTGATTGCTAAATATGGACGCATAGCTTAACTTTCTTCCTTTGGAAATGGAAGAAAACTGTGTAAGGATACATTGTAGAGCTGAACCTTTGAGTTACTGTGAAAGATTTCTTTTTCATGCTGTCATTTGTAATATGTTTGTGAGAATCCTTGGGATTAAAGTTTTGGTTACAAATTGTTGTTTAACTTGAAAGTCTATTTTTCCTTGAACACTCAAATCTGTGAGTTTGGTATCAAGTCCAAGTATAACATTCCTATTGGAAGTCATACTTATAGTATAAGTATAAGCACTTATAAAGTGCTTTTGGATTAATAAATAAAATACTAGCATAATAAAAGAAAAAAAGAAAAGTGGATTCATTATCACAGAAAGAAGGCAGGAAGGGAAGAAGGCAAAAAGGAAGGTGGGAGGAAGAGGGCAGCATGGTTATACCAATTCACTTTACTAGTGAAGTGTTTCTGTAGGTGTTTTGGGTTTCTTATCAACCATTAAGTATAACAAAGAATGTACAACACTTGTATTTTCTAAAGACTCTATATGCTAAACCAATCACTGTTTTTGGTGGGACTATGTGAGGAACCAGTTTACCTATTGTCTGAGGTCAGTAACTAAGCTGAGGATTTCATGTTTGTGTCAATAATGGCCATGTGGAAAACTGATGAAATTCTACTTATTTGTGGAAACTCCAAACAGTTTTCTACCAGGAAAAAGAACTCGCCCTGGGCTGGGCTTCTTTGTTACCAGAGACGCATGCTGAGACAATTTTTCTTTCTGAGAACATTCTCTTCATCTTAGTATAAGAAGTATAATAATAACTGTATAGGTTTGTTATGAGGATCCATGATGACATCCTGTGTGTGTGGATGAAGATGAATAAGACAGTGATTATGCATGGTTATTGTTATGTCTATGAACATAGCTAAAGCTAATTATGTCCTCTGTATAATAATTATCAGCCTTTCTGGCTTTTAACATATATGCAATATTGCATTTCTACTTCAGTTCCTGCTCAGCACAAGGAGGGCCCTTTGCCACTTGCAAAGAGAATGCCAGAATGAAAGGGCTGGAAGGAGTTTTATTTTCCTATTTCTGTGCCATAGGAATGGTGCAACGCTATCAGCTGAGATAATACTGCCTGTAAATAGCTCTGAGTGAATTTGGTTGGCAAAATCGCGGGAGAAGATTGACAGGATCTTAAATAGCAGTAGTCAGGGAGGCCGTGGCTGGACTATTGACAGCCAGTGATTTCGTGAGTAATGAAGAGGGTTATATGATTAAGTTTCCCGAAGCGTGGAGCGCCTGCCGTGTGCACTTGCTGCCTATCGCCACCCTTCTGTGTTGTGGACCAGCCTTGCTGCTTTCCAGGCAGGATCAATAGGATTAGAGGATTTAGGCAGAAAGCTTGCCTGTGGCTTCTTGTTAAGGGTGTAGGGTGCCTTGCAGCTCTCTGCTCCTGCGTTTTGCACCATGCCATGCATTAATCATATAAAAAGCCACCCCTTGGTTCATTCTTGGGCCATTTCCCCAATGCTTTTTTTTTTTCCCCGAGAACTCAAATTTAGATTTTATTTGTATGCTAAAGATTTGCAGAATAAGATAACACTGGAGACAGCATCCTTTACAGCCAATTCTGCACATTCTGGTAAATCTGGCTAGATATTACCTACAACCTGAATTTGCCAGATGGTGTGTCTGGGGCTGCTTCTGTGTTTTTCTGACTTCCATTATTATTATCACCATTGTTATTATTTAACACTCAAAATAAAAAGCTTCATTATGGCATTTGAGTACATGTATATCATTGTACTCAGCTGTTTTTTTTTTCCACAACCATTTCAGTTCTTGGTTGTTATATTTGTAACTTGCCTATGTTATCTTTTCCTGCTAGTTTGTTAATTTTTATGGGACAGAAACTCTGTTCCATTCATATTTAGGAACTTCATATCTAATACATGTGCATACACATACTGGTAAGTTCTTCCAACAGTACTCAAATTTGCTTCCTTTTTTTTGCCATATGCTAGAGCAGTTTGAATGCAATCATTCTAAAGCATTCTCTTGAAAAACAAGACTTACTTTGGTAGTTGAAGCAAAGAGTAACTAAGCTTCAGGAGGGTTTAATAACACAAATCAAGACAGAGGTAGTAAGTGATGAGATTAGTTTGAAAATGCCCACCCATCTGCTTTTAAGCATGTAAAACTGACCACTTTCTGTCAGTCTTTCTAGAAATAACTCTTTTCACTTGATAGATAAATTACATATATGGTAAATATGTACATGGGTGACACAAATATGTTGTTATAAATAAACTCATAATTTTAATATTCTTTACAGAAATCATGTACTTCTATGAAACCCAAGTTAACTTCATTTAAATCAGGGTTATACAAGTAAAATAGCCTGTGATCTGTGAACATCTGAAGTTAAATACCATGTTTAGGATCAGGTGAACAGAGTCAGACAAGGATTCAAGAGAAGTGAGGGAGGGTTGAATCACTCCACTCATTCCAGCTGGGAAAACGTGTTCCTCAGGCTAGCACAGACTCCTCACAACAGGCTACCAGGAGTGTGCTTAAGAAAAACACTGAAATCCCACCCTTCTTGCATGTCCTCAGCTATTAACAGTCCTTGTTTTTAAGTGTCACAGGCTAGACTGATTACTTTCATAGCTTTACCTCCCCATACATTCCAATTTTCCAGCCCAGCTGCCTCCTCTTTGCCTTGGCTGCTTGCAGAGCTCTCCACTAGCTTCCTATGAACCTGGCAGGCAGGTGGGCAAGGAGTGGAAGGTTTTGATTTTCTTTTAACTCATACACCTATACTAAGATGTCTTAGGACTCTAGTTACAAAGGAGAAAAATAAATCCATTTGTAATCTAAGCACACACTTTTCTCACACAGCCTAATCTTGTTTATATTTTGGTTTACCATGCTTCTCCAATATAAAGATTTTTGCATTGCTCTAACCAGTAATTGCGTCATCAGAATGATCAGATGATTAAAAATGGCAAATGATTACTATGAGAAAGATTAAATGGGCTTTGCTAACAAATCCTTCTTGTTAAGAGTATGTGTTTGTAATAAATGTATAACCAGACTATAGCCTCTGAAATGATTTGGGCTTAATGAAACAGTTTCTGCTATGTCTTTGAAAACTCAGTTTGGAAAACTTAATGTGGAGAAGAGTGTCCATTTTTTTTCTTATAATTTTGGTTGTGAGCCTAGCCTTTAACAGTTGAGACACCTCTTTAGCCTTTTTTTTTTCAAAATATACATTTCTAAGGCACATATTTACTTTCTTCCTCTATCACTTTGCTTCTCTCTATCTCTCCTTCTCTCTGTATCTCTTCCTGTCTCTCTCTTTGTCTCACTCTCTATAAAAGATAGGAGCAAAGTTTCAGCATCAGGGACTCATTCCTCAGCTACATTGAGGACAGGAAGATATTCAGTCTCAGAATTCTCCAGGCATGCTGAGGAGAGGCAGCAGGATCAGGACATTCAGTCTGAGGTAGTAGTAAGAGCTAGTGGCCTGCTGTTTTACTTTTTGACCTTCAGTTTGAAGTTTGAACCCCAATATCTGTCTCTGGATTTTTTTATATATTCCTGTTATACTCTTTCATTTTATTAGAAATTTGAGAGTAATTCAGTTGCTATTGAGAAGGAGAAATCCCTCATATTTTATCAAAGTCCACAAAGTCTTCTGCATTCATCTACCTATCCATCTGACACCACAGAAACAAAACAATCTTTGTTGATGAAGACTTCAGTGCTGATATACATAAGCAAATGAGGTCTGATATCATTCTTGAAGGATTTTGGGCACCTAAAGATTCTACACTATGGCAAAAATAATGGAAGAAGGTCCAAAAGGATGAAAGACTCCTGTATGCTTGAAGTTCACCATTTTACCTTTTGCTCTTGAGCTGCTTATACATTATGAGGTCTGTCAATTTCAAAACTGTAGTTAATTGTGTTTGATTTATATCTGTACATGTAATTGTTTAACAAGTAAAGTTATAATATACTTCTGGAAAATTCACACACAATAAAGATTACAGAGTGATAGCTTATGTATCAAAGGGAATTTGTAGATGTAATTTGTTTGTAGCACTCAGACAGGACAGGTTATATCCTTAACCAACTATGACTTTTGTTCTTATAGGAAGAGGAGATGAGACAAAGATTTAGAACACATGGTGTGAAGGGAGAGAATGGAGTTAAGCAGTTAATCCACTGATTGCCTCCAACCAGCAAAGGCAAAGAGATAGGCATGAGAGAGTCCTGAGATGCCAAAAGAATACTTTTTATATCTTAAGTTTGAAAATCTGCTCTCTTGATGTATTAGAGAATATTTCATTTTGCTTAAACAATTAAGAAATTTGTTATACAATTTCTGAATTTAGTGTAAATATGACTTTTAACTGAGGGAACAGAATAGTCATTAGCAATAGATGATCAGAAACAGTTACCCATGTTCAACATATTTGAATACCATTTCAACTATAGAATTTACAAGTGGATAAAACGCCAAAGATACAAACAAGAATTTTTAAATCTATGGATATACTTTAGTCTCAGGATTATGTATAGTAGGCTATTATTCTGTAGAAATATATACATATACATATTGAAACTTTAAAAAAAATCTAATGTATTGTAGAATTCTTTATCTTTTCAAAAACAACTTTTTAAAATCTACTGTAGTAGTACTATCCATTCTAAATTGATTTTGAAGAATATGAAAATGTTCTTTTATTGTATTTTATTATTTTAAACTATTTTTACTTTAAATATATTTTATCATAATCTTCTCTTCTCTCAAGTCTTTTCAGATCTGTTTTCCCACCTTACCTACTCAAATTTAACTTCTTTCTAAAAATCAAACAAACCCCAACACAACAAATCCCCCAAACCAAGAAAACAAAATACCAGACACACAAACCAAACCACCAAACTGTAAACAAAAGATCACACACAAAAAATACTGTGGAGTGAATTATATATTGGTTAACAACTCTGAAATATGAGGCCTTCCCTTGAGTGATTGATAGATCCAATGAAATGCTACTAGAGAAAAATGGGATTCCTTTACCTAGCACATATAAATGGCAATTCAATTGTTAATCTTTACCTCATGGGTAAGTTTTCATTTATTCATTATTAAAAAATAATAAGAATAAACAAAAGTATCACATAATGTTTGGATTAGACAAATCAACAGAAGGCAGAGTCCAATACAAGGCACAAGAATTAGAGACCTACTAGTTTGAACACTCAGGAATCCCATAACACTACTAAATTGGAAGCCATGACATAAGCAGAGGATCTGATCCAAACTGATGACGGCCCTAGGCATGATATTTCAGTCTCTGTGAGTTAACATGAAATTTTCTCATGTTGGTTTAGAGAGGCTTATTTTCTTGGTGTCCTCCAACCCCTGGGGCTCGTATACTCTTATGCTTCTTCGTCTGAAGGTTCCCTTAGTTCTGAGGAGAGGGAATTGATGGATACAATTCATTTAGGTCTGAATGTTCCAATATCTCTCATTCACTGCATAATGTCTTGCTGTAGATATCTATATGTGTTCTATCTGATTCAGGAGGTAACCTCTTTCATGATAGCTAAATAGGGAACTAATTAGAGTATAGCAGAATATCATCAGGAGTTAATTCATACTCACATTTTTTTAATACCAGTATTATTTTCCCCTAGATGCCTGGGCTAAACTCAGACTCTTGATCATCCAAAGAAATGCCAGGTATGGGTTTCATCTCCTGAATTTGGCCTTAAGTCAAATCAGTTATGGTTGGTTACCCTAGAAGTTTTGTGCCTTCCTTGCCCTAGCATATCTTACAGATAATGGGTTTATGTTTGGCTTAGAGTACTTTCCTTTTCCAAAGATACTGTAACATAGGGATGAAGATTCTATGTAAGCACTAGCTCAACAGCACCATGTTCAATGAATTGTGTAGGTATTGTTTTCAACATTGAGCCTTGCTGTCATTTTGTGGAGAGAAATGGTCTGGGCAAAGATTTTTATGAACTTCAGGTTGTTCTTATTTCATTCTGTAAGAGTGTATGGGATTTTAACATAGATAGTACATCAGCCCCAAGTTGACAGAGAAAGGTGACTTTGGCTCTGTCTTATTGATACAGTCTCATGTAACTTAGTAAAAGTGTGATGGTTTGAATAAGAATTGTTCCCATAGGCAACATATTTGCATGCTTAGTCCCCAATTGATGAGCAATCAGGAAAGGTTTAGGAGCTGAGGTCTTAGAATCATGTGTCTTTGGAGGAGGTATATCACTAGGGTGGGATTTCAGGTTTCAAAATCCCTTACCAGGCCTTATTTTCTCTCTGTCTCTCTGTCTCTCTGTCTCTCTCTCTCTCTCTCTCTGTGTGTGTGTGTGTGTGTGAGAGAGAGAGAGAGAGAGAGACAGAGAGACAGAGAAAGAGAGAGAGACTGATTCCTGAGGATCAGGGTGGTGTACAGATCTTAGCTACTTCCACATCACCATGGCTCTCTGTGTCTGCTATGTTCTCTGCCATTATGATAATGGACTAAGTATTTGAATTAAATGCAAGCACCCAATTAACTGCTTTACTCTTTAAGAGTCACCCTAGTCATCATGTCGTTTCACAGAATTCTAAGATAGAAGGTAAATGTAGAATCATGTACTTGTCTGCTTTTCTATGAACTGTAGTTCACTAGATAATATCTGCTATAGGAAATCCACAAAATGACTTATATGTCACAGGAGCGCATGATGGGGGCAATGTAAGCCTTGTAGGGATGCTTAAATCATGACTGTCTGTGGCATGTTAATGCCTGAGTCTTCATGTACTTCATTAAGGCTGAAATAACAGCAACTATATTTGAAATATTTCCATTGCTGCTAGATCATTATGAACATTATATTTTGATTACTTTTTAGAATCGTCTCTACTGACCACTTCTGGGATTTCGTTCTCAATGTGGACTTTCTCCTTCGGTTCTTTTAACAACACGTTTCCTCTTTCCTGCCCCCTACTTCAATGTCCTACACTGAAGATAATTTCACAAATATATATCCTGTTTCAATATTTTTCTCTTTAGTTAGATTCATTCATTGGGTTTTTTGTGTATTTAGTTTTTCTTATGGTGAGACTTTGGCATCTTTTTAATAGAATCATTTTTTTGACTTATATGACCATTTTTGAAGTCTAAGTCAAATATATTCTTTTACAATGTTATGAAATACAGTTACATTATGTAGTATTTGTGAGATGTTAATCCGCTATTATGCCTGTTTATTATCACTTTTTGCAGGTGGTTACTTTCATTGTTTTGTAATAGAAAATTCTGTGCTCAAATATGCAGCACTTTTTTCTGTGAATGTGCTCTAACATTTTTGGAAGAACAAACTTCAAAAGGTTATATTTTCTTTGTTAGAAATACTAAAATTGTTATCCTTCCAGGACTATGCTGTATGTTAATTTCTTGTCTTCTGCATCCTGGGCCATATGGGAAGCATATATTTGGCCTGTATGAATGATAAGCCCACTCAGTTTATCTAGTGAGGTTTATGTATATACATGAAAGCATGTGTGTGTGTGTGTGTGTGTCTGTGTGTCTGTGTCTCTGTGTCTGTGTGTCCATGGATTTTGTTACTCAAATAGAAACCCATCGATTGGTCTTGCCATCTTCCTGTATGTTAAGTACAATTACTTATATAAGCAAGACAATATAAAGTTCTCAACATTAAGTGTAAAGACAAATAAAGCTACTTCAGTATTTTCCATAAAACATGTTCTCATTTCTCTATTCTTGCTCTTCCTTCTCTTACAACTCCACATCTTACACCAAAATCACCATCCTTAATTTCATGTCTTATATGAATAAATTGTTCTTAACCTGGTCATAATGCTAATTCATATGTTTCATGCTTTAATTAAAACTCTATTTTTACATTTACTTCCTAAGGTTTAATTTGTTATTCAACTCATCAAGGCATTCACATTTCTTTGGTTGTTGATACTTATCACCCAACATGTCTAAAGATATATTTCTAGAGGGATTTAGGTTAACTTAGTCTGCCATTCTGCCAGATTTGTGCACTATTCATTTGACATATTATTTAGTGTTTAAGGTTTTTCAAAGCCTTGTGCAATGGATAATGTGGTCCCAATTAAATATTTGATTTGAAAATTTGTGACAACAGATAGTAAGTTTTGAAACTAGATAGAGGAAATTTGAGAATGGGACTTTAACACAACAGATATTGATCTCAGAGAGTCTCTCATACTGAAAACAGCTAGAAATGTAGGCTGAAATCATTGGATAGAAATCTGGGCACTTTTAGGGACATTCTGGCATTATATTGTGCAAATGAGGATATTGATACTTACTAAAATCCATTTATCTGACCCATGTCCAAAACCATGTACTTTAAGTATCCTGTTTCTTCCAATAGTTCTTTATTCTTTTTCAAGTGATGCATTTTCCTCCACTTCATCTTGTTTGCAATTGACAAAATGTGGATTGCTATGAAACACTATTTAGACACTAGGGATTTATGCCATTTTCAATGCCATATTCTGTAGGTCTTTGAAAGGTTTGAAGAAACTCAAATACATCTCTGTATATCTAGAAAACCCAACTAAGTAACTATAAGTTTTGACTATTATAGGTAACTATCTGTAATCTATACTAAATTATATATTACATTTTAAATTGAGCTATATAAACACAAAACCTAAACAATAGAAGAAATATATATATATATATATATATAAACAAAATTGACCTTAAATTTGTATCAAAAAATCGAAACCTGTTCCTATAGAAAGTATTCATTCCTATATCATATCCCACTTTTACCTTTAAAAAGAGATTGGTTGTGATCATTAACCATTTATAACCAACCCCATTTAAATGAAAACATGCATTTATAGACAATATTTGGAACATGGAGATCATTTTCTACAACTGCTTCCTGCTAGTTGGGGACACTATAATACTACAGAGATATTAAGAAGACCCAGAAATTCTGGCTGTAGGCTGTAAGGCTGCATTGTCTCAGATATTTAGAATATCTGATTACCTGGGCCTCTGCTTCAGGGGGTCTTGCTTCCTCAAACCATGTTAGTCTGGAAGGAATCCACAGCTTTGTATTTTCTGTGGAAACACAAATAAAATCTCTTTCTCAAAGTAGCTTGTCCTTATACTTAAAATTTTGAAGTCAAGCCATTTTTTAAATATATAAATTATATACAGCATTTCTTTTTGCAATTGTTGCTATATCCTCAGGAGTCAAACAATTCAAAGACAACACAATAGCATACAGTATATAGACTCAGACTCTGTGTATTTTTCATCTTACCTTGCTGTTTTATTACTCTATTTTCTTTACTTTATTTTTTTCTTTTTTGAAACAGGGTTTCTCTGTGTAATTCTGCTGTCCTTGAACTCACTATGTATATCAGGATGGCCTTGAAATATCAGGTTGGCTTTGACAAAACAGCCCTACAGACTACAGCTAGGATATCTGAATCTTCTTCGAATCCCCCAAGACAGCGCCCCTTACCAGCAGGAAGTAGTTTGGAAAGAACGACGCCCAAATTCCCAAATATTGTGTATAAATGTTTGTTTTCATTTAATTGGACTTTGTTATATAAAATTAAATAAAAAATACTCTATATGCAAAAAAAAAAAAAAATTTATTTTATAGAACAATGTCCATTTAAATGAAAACAAACATTTATAGACAATATTTGGGAATTTTGTCATTGTTCTTTCCAAACTAATTCCTGCTGGTAAGGGGCGCTATTATAGGGGATTCAAAGGAGATTGAGAAATCCTGGCTGTAGTCTGTAAGGCCGCTTTGTCCAGCTCTTTTGAATGTAGGAGCACCTGTTACTCTGTTTCAGGTGGTCTGGCTTGATCAAACCACATTAGTCTGGAAAGAATCCACATCTTTTCCTTTTCTGTGGAAACAAAAATAGAAATCCTTTTCCCCAGTAACTTGTACTTCAACTTAAATTTTGGAGTCAAAGCATTTTTTTAAATTAATTTATTATTTAACATGTCAATCCCAGTTCCCTTTCCCTGCTTCCCTCCCTCCCTCCCTCCCTCCTTCCCTCCCTTTTAACCTCTCTGCCCTCTCATATACATTCTAACCACCCTCCCCTCCCATGCCCATACCCCAATTCCATATGTAGAGGAATGCCATCCAGTTGGGGACATGTAGACCTGACAGGTCATGTGAACTAGAGACAAGGGCTTCTCTCCTGTCTCTAGATTAAGGCAGTTATCCCTCCATGGGGGATGTGTTCGCAAAGTCCTTTTGTGTACCAGGGATACATACTGGCACCAATGTCTGAGGTCCCTTAGGCTGCTCAGTCCTTCTGGCTGAGACCCATATTCAGGGGGGCCTGAGTCAGTCCCATGCTGGCATCCCAGCAATCATTCTGGTGGTCGTTAGCTCCTCCTTGTTCAGGTAAGCTGTCTCTATGTGTTTCTGCTGCATGGTCTTGTCCTCTCCATCTGCATCTGGGTTCTAGTTCCACTCAGTGTTTATGTTTGGGTGTTTGATCCTGTTTCCAACAGGAATTAGTTGAGGGCTCCATGGATAAGTTAGTTGTTCATCTCACTCTCCAGGACAGGCATTTATGGTAGCCTTTCCAAAGAAGCTCAAATTGTTAGTTTGCAGCAGTCTTGTTGTTCACTAGACCTTTCTTTGTGTTCAGTTTTATTTTCAAACCAATATTGGCTCCCTTTTTTATGTTCTCTCTCTCTGTCTCTTCCTCTCTCTCTCTCTCTCTCTCTCTCTCTCTCTCTCTCTCTCTCTCTCTCTCTCTCTCTCTCTTTCCTATCTTCTATTTCTAACCAGGCTAAATCTTCCTGGTCGCACATGTTTTCCTTTCCTCCCCCTCATTTTCTCCTACTTCCCTCTCCATTCGCTGCCCCCCCCACTTGACCTGAGCTCTGGGGGACTTGTCACTTCCCAGTTCTGTGAGGGACTTTATATGAATCTCTTAGAATACACCTTGTATCCTGGTTCCTCTGGTGATGTGAATTATAGGCTGGTGATCTTTGCTCTAGGTCTAAAATCCATATATGAGTGAGTACATACTATGTTCCTCTTTTTGTGACTGGGATACCTCATTCAGGATGGTTTCTTCAAGTGCCATCCACTTGCCTGAGAATTTCAAGATACCATTATTTTTTTCTGCAGTGTAGTATTCCATTGTGTAAATGTGCCACATCTTCATTAACCATTCTTCAATTGAGGGGCATCTAGGTTGCTTCCAGGTTCTTGCTATTACAAATAGTGCTGCTATGAACATAGTTGAACAGATGTCTTTGTTGCATGGATGTGAATCCTTTGGGTATATGCCTAAGAGGGAGATTGCCGGGTCCTGTGGTAAACTAATTCCCATTTTCCTGAGGAACTGCCATACTGATCTCCAAAATGGCTGTATGAGTTTGCACTCCCACCAGCAGTGGAGGAGTGTTCCCATTTCTCCACATCCTCTCCAACATAAGTCATCACTGGTGTTTCTAATTTTAGCCATTCTGGCAGGGGTAAGATGGTATCTCAAAGTTGTTTTAATTTGCATTTCCCTGATAGCTAAGGATATGGAACACTTTCTTAAGTGTCTTTCAGCCTTTTTGATTTCCTCTATTGAGAATTCTTTCTTCAGTTGTGTACCACATTTTTCAATAGGGTTATTTGGGGTATTGTTGGCTAGTTTCTTGAGTTCTTTGTATATTTTGGAGATCCCTTTGTCGGATATAGGATTGGTGAAAATCTTTTCCCAGTCTCTGGGCTGCCGTTTGGCATTGTCCACTGTGTCCTTTGCCTTACAGAAGCTTCTAAGTTTGAAGAGATCCCATTTAATAATTGTTTCTCTCAGTGTCTGTGCCCCTGGAATTATGTTCAAGAAGCAGTCTCCTATACCAATTTGTTCAAGGGTGCCTCCTACTTTCTCTTCTAAGAGGTTCAATGTGGTTGGATGGATGTTGAGGTCTTTGATCCATTTGGACTTCAGTTTTGTGCATGGCGACAGACATGGGTCTATCTGAAGTCTTCTACACACCCTCATCCAATTGTGCCAGCACCAATTGTTGAAGACGCTGTCCTTGCCCCATTGTATAATTTTAGCTGTTTTGTCAAAAATCAGGTGTTCATAGGTGTGTGGGTTAATATCAGGATTTTCAATTCGATTCCATTGGTCTACCTGTCTATTTTTGTGCCAATACCAGGCTGTTTTCAGAACTATAGCTCTGTAGTTGAGCTTAAAGTCAGGAATGGTGATGCCTCCTGAAGTTCCTTTATTGTATAGGGTTGTTTTTGGCTATCCTCGGTCTTTTGTTTTTCCTTTTGATTATTATCCTTTCAAGGTCAGTGAAGAATTGTGGTGGGATTTTAATGGGGATTGCATTTGAATCTGTAGATTCCTTTTGGCAAGATTGACATTTTTACTATGTTTATCCTACCTATCCAAGAGCATGGGAGATCTTTCCATTTTCTGGTATCTTCTTTAATTTCTTTCTTTAGAGCCACAAAGTTCTTATTATATAGGTCTTTTACTTGTTTGGTAAGCATTACACCAAGATACTTTATGTTGCTTGTGGCTATTGTAAAGGGTGATGTTTCTTGCATTTCTTTCTCTTTCTCTTTGTCATCTGAAATAAGTAGGGCTACTGATTTTTTTGAGTTTATGTTGTATCCTGCTAGTTTGCTGACAGTTTTTATCAGCTGTAGGAGTTCCCTGGTAGAGTTTATTGGGTTGCTTATGTAAACTATCATATCATCTGCAAATAGAGCCAGTTTGACTTCTTCCTTTCCATTTTGGATCCCCTTGATCTCCTTTTGTTGTCTTATAACTTTAGCTAGAACTTCTAGTATGATATTGAAGAGATATGGAGAGAGAGAACAGCCTTGTCTTGTTCCTGATTTTAGAGGAATTGGCTTAAATTTCTTTCCATTCAGTTTGATGTTGGCAGTTGGTTTGCTGTATATTGCTCTTATTATGTTTAGGTATGTTCCTGTTGTCACTGACCTCTCCAATACTTTTATCATGAGAGGGTGTTGAATTTTGTTGAAGGCTTTTTCTGCATCTAGGGAGATAATCATATGGATTTTCTTTTTCAGTTTGTTTATATGGTGGAACACATTGATAGATTTTTGTATGTGAAACCATCCTTGCATTCCAGGGATGAAGCCTACTTGGTCATGGTGGATGATTTGTCTGATGTATTCTTGAATTCGGTTTGCCAGTATTTTATTGAGTATTTTTGCATCTATGTCCATCAGGGATGTTGGTCTGTAGTTTTCTTTCTTAGTTGTGTCTTTGTGAGGCTTGGGTACCACAGTTTCTCACTTCTAACTGGACTACCAACCAGGAAGTGAAGATAAAAAACAACCAGCAATTGGACTATAATGAAAAAAATGAATATGGTCTTTGAGATTCACTGAACTGAAAATCAACTTGCAATGAAGGGCTTAGGGTCAGAAGATTATCATATATCCAGTTGCTATGAGAAGGAATTCCCAATCTGTGATTACTTATAATTCACTGTGATGTGGATAGCAATGCCCCCAAACTGTCTTCATAAACCATACCTAATACAGCTTCCCTGCATGAATGTGTCAGACCAGAGTTCTCCATTATCTTCCTTGACATTATTTTCTGGTAAAGTCTCCTTCTTTGGCACCATACCTTGCCTATGCATTTGACTGCTATGACTACTGCAGGACTAGTTGATGCACTTGAGTCTGTTAATAATAGTAATTCTATTAATGTCATTACAATACTAACTGTATAAAATTATAATATTTACAACCACTTAAAGACCAAAGCAGGAGACAAGAACATCGTTTGATGGCTTTACTTCATAGATGGAAGACTGAGAGAGCTTAACATGACTTAATATGGACACAAACATTGGATCTTGAGTGATTTTGTAGAGAAGTTGCTGAATTCACACCTCCTATATTCCCAGAATCACAGAAACTCATGTTTTCAAGGCAGAAAACATACTCTTACCCTTCCCCAAACATGGATCCTTCAAATATCTATATACTCATTATTATATCCACTATATGGATGATTTCTGGGCTACTTCTTCCACAACACTGAAATTTTTTTATATATTTGGCATATATTACATTTATCTAATCCTTACCTTTTTCTGAATATTTCTATACATATTCTTATTTTAGTTTGGAGAATAGTTGACTAAATGTGGAGAAAAGGATAATGTCATGGAGATTTAAGCATTTTAATATAAGTCACATTTGAGTGAATGTTGTGGATTGAAAGATAATTCTTATTTACCTTATTATCACTTCATTAATCTTATAAAGTAGTTGCCAGAGCTTGTCTCCCCTATTGATTCTAATCCATGTTTCCTATATCCAATTAGTAGCCTCAAATATTTATACATTGTGTAAGTTAAAAGAGACATTCTAAATTCTACTTAAAGATACAATATTTATTTGATCTATTTTACCAACAGCATCTAGACATTGGTAAAAAGAGATATACTGGCACATAAATACATGAAAATCATAAGGGTAAGAGGATGGCAGCTAAATTGATAGCTCAACTGTTAATTGTACTAACTGTTCTTCCATTACTCTAGTTCAGTTACCAGCATTCACACTGTGTAGTTTCTAAACACCCTTTACTCCAGTTCTAAGGGAGCTGATACCCTCTTAATAGCCTCAATAAGACACTATACATATGTGGCATGCATTAATTCAAACACAAATACAAATATATTAATAAAATAAAAATAAACACATAAAACATGTCTTGTCAGCAAGTATAACATCTTCCAATTTTACTCTATGTATTTTAAGCTCTGCTACTGGCTTCCTATGCCCTAACATTTTTTTGATGCACAAAGGTATATTATACCTGATTGAAAAGATACATGACTTTGATTGTGTTCAAATTTGTATGTTTTACATCTTGTTTACTCTAAAGTTACTATTTTTAATAGCTGCGTGTATTGTGGCTTGAGTCTGAAATGATCCTACAAGCCCTTGTTTGAAGATGGATGTCTCACTGGAAGAATTAAGTGACTGTGTGCTAATGCTAGAAGACTGCATTTTGCTCTGGCCTAGATGGATCTGTATGGTTACTTCTTGTATATCATGAAATTAAGAAACCTCATCATGCTCTGTCTCACCACTGGCCCAGAAACAATGCAGGTGGTCATGATGAACTGAACTCCTAAAAACTGAGATCCAAAATGCTTCATTGGTTTGTTATATAATTTCCATTTAATGTTTCACAACAGCAAGAAGAAACATAACATTCCAACTTTTAGAAGTTCATCTTTTTATCTTTATGCATAAAGTACTTTAAAATATAGGACTTTTTACGTCTTTTACACTTTTCACATTTTACATTGCATCAGCCCTATATTACTGTGCTTCTGTGTTATATTATTATTACTATGTTTCCTCAAATATATAAAGGTCTGTACCATCAAAATGATCTTTTATATAAGTACTACTCTGTCCTTGAGAATTCATCACAATTAGTTTTTTACGGTTCCTATAGCAAATTACCACAAGTTTGTTATTTGAAATAAGAGAAATTTATTGTTTCTAATTTTGAAACTCTGAAATAAAGGGAACACATTGTCAGGGCTAGGAATCTCTGAGGAAAAATATTTGTCCTTTCTTATTTTCTAGAGACTGCTGTAGATGGTGTTTCTGTCCCACTAGGTTGTGAAATACTTTAGTCCCAAGGAAGTACACAGAGTCTTCGATTAATTATACACTGTTTGACAATGGCTTGGGCTTCTTATCGGGTAGCTCTTTTAACTATCAACTCGTAACTATTAATCTATGGATTTCCACCTCATGTGGAAATCCTACCTTCCCAGTAACTACATATGGTGTCTGCCTGAGTCCTCTCCCCAGAATTTTCTTAATCAGGTAGCCTGCCTATACTTCCTTTTGGGCTGCCAGACAATTAGTATTTATTTCATCAACCAATAAGAGAAACTTATATACAGAAAGGCATTCCCCCATCGTTCTGCCTAGAGTCCTTGGTTTTTGACCATTTTATGCCTTTAAAGTCAGCCTCATCGATGTGTTTCCAATGATGTGTCCCCTGTTTCTATATCAGCTTCATTGCCACATCACTTTCTTTCCTTTCTTTTGTCCCATTGACTTCTCTAACACTGATTCTATTTATTGTCATTTTCAGAAATATTCTTTGTGATTTTATAGAACATATCTTTATGAGCCAGAAACTCCTCCCCATACCACTCCATGTAAAGTAATATTAGCAAATAACCCCTTTCAAGGATCATAACACATTTCAGGAATGCTGTGACCATCCATAAGTTACCAGTGCATCACACCATCCTTAGCCATCTCCTTGTCTTCATCAGATCAGTGACAATATACATGCTATAAACCAAAATTTTATGCACAAGACCCAAAATATGGGGTGCACCCAACAAATATACATCATTTCTTTGAAAAAGTGAACAATAATCAAAGCCTCAAGGAACTCTCCATAAGCTGTTATGAAATTTAACATCAGTTGACCAGCATTTATCAATACATATCATTGTTCTAAATCATCTATGCACAAAAGGCACTTAACTAAGAACCTATGAAGTTGATTATTTTTTTTAACACTTTAGGTTGTCATCGATATAGATGTGTATTAAATGAAATGAAAAGAATAAGGGCTCTAGAAATGTAATGTAAACCTCCAGAATTAAAAGTGCCTATGTTTCTACCTTAGCTTTTAAAAGGCATGCAGATGCTCTTTCACTTCTGGTTGTCCCTCTCCTTTTTCCTATATGTGATGATGGCTGCAACAAATTGGGAAACAGATTCCTATAAACACTTTGCATTATTTAGTGTGAATTTACATACTGATTTCTTTTAAGTGCTTTGCAACTGTCCTATAAATGCAGAGAGTTATATGTGTGTCTAGGGAGAGGAAAAACAAGCTTGAAAAAGTAATTTTCAAACACAAATTGTCCTTCTGACAATTCTGAATTTTATAGTCTCTACATCCATTTGAATATTTTAAATGGGTTAAAATTTTGTATCATTCTGATATTGGAAATATTTAGTTTTTTTGTCTCATTGAAGTTTTTACATTGTAAGGTTTCATTTATGTTTGCAGTCATCCTCCAAGTAAGTTTTACTTTTACTATTTGGTAAATAAAACAATGCATCAAGTAATTATTTTTATAAATAAGTATACAGAAAGAAAACCGTGGCAAATATTTACAAAAAAAAATCAAATTATATAGTGTTATAATGAGCTTTACGATGCTTCCAGAATACAGATGATTATTTCAAATGGGAACAAGGGGGTCTTATAAAGTTTCTAGGGAATGAGTGATGAAGGAAGGGTTTAGGTTTAGAAAGTAAAAAGCATTAGTAATGTAGAGTGTAAAAATAAAAGGACAACATTTAGGAAATTATCATAAGGATCCAAACAAGATGTAGTAAGAACTTGACTTAATTGGTGAAATTAGATGGAGAAGATAAGGGAATGATGGAGATATTGTCAGTGGAAATCTTTTTGTTTTTCCTTTGCAACAGAGTTTTTCTGTGTATTAGCCCTGGCCATCCTGGTACTCACTCTGTAGACTACATTGACCTCAAAGTCACAGAATCTGCCTGCCTCTGCCTCTTGAGTGCTGAGATTAAAAGCACAAGCCACTGTCACCTGGCAGAAAATATTTTGTTTTATACAAATTTCTCACCATAATAAGCCAATGGAATAAAATTTTAATTTACTAACTTGCAGTAGGTTATTCTAGACCAATTTATTCTCAAGATGTGGGACCCACTTATGAAGAGATGGTTGGTATGACATCAGCTTTTAAAGCAAAATTAACAGATCTAGAAAGTAAACTACTGTTGTTCATTAATGAAATTGCTGGTTGTCACTATATTCATATTACTAATGATTACATACAATCACATTTTTTCCTACTGTGCTCTTTTCTAGAGGCCATGAAATTATCACAGTTCTGTTCACAGCTGAGCCCAGGGCTGATGCCTACCTGTGTGGTGGTAGAGGGACTTGACTATGGCAAAACATGATCAGATATTTAAAAACTATCTGAGTTTTTAAAAAAGTTTGAGTCATGACTTTTCTATGTACTTCAGATTGATCTTGAACTCTTGATCCTTCTGCCTCTATTTTCTGAAATGCATGAACTGAAGACATGTACACCCTGTTTAAACTATGTACTGCTTATTAAACCTTGATCTTATGTAATGAATTTGGAAGCCTAATGAGAAACTAAAATGTGTACATGTCTTCACATTCACAAAGGAGCGACTTCTCATTTCTCCTTCACACCCTGAAATGACTGGAATTGTCACTTTATAGTGACTTTCTGTTTGTTATATTGGATTTAAATTCCTTGAATAAAAAAATCCTTAAAAGGACTTCATGATTGAAAACATAAAAATTATAATAAACAGCGACTGTAATACATTGGGCAGGGGGTCCTGGTTTTTAAGTTTATGATGTGCTTATCATCATTAATCAGTAGCAGAGTTTTCTCAGCATAGAAGATCAGTGAATGAACAGAGTCTTGGCTCATGAAATGCTTGTCACAATGCCCTGGGGTCAGTGATTAATGAAAAGGAATCTTCCAATCTTCCATTAATCTTACTTTCATCTTTTTCATTTTTAAAGGTCTTGGCCCATAAGCAGATTTTAAGCACTTACTGGGACCCTTACTCTCTTGTGTGCTTATTTGAAATAAAAAAAATCACAAAAAGCAAAGAACCTAGAACACAGTCTAAAGTGTGTAATAAGATGCTATTTTTCCCTTGTAAGTAGAATGTGGTCAGAGACACAGGTAATTAAGGACTCCCTGAGATGGGAATTACAGAGATGTTTGAGACATTAAGAACACTTGTTGCTCTTGCATAGGGTACATGCTCAGCCATCAGTACCTACATGGTGCCTTACAATGATGTATGACACCAGTTCTAGGGGATCTGATGCTCCCTTTTGACCTCTGTCAGCACCAGGTATACATGTGGTATATAGGCATACATTTATGAAAAATATTTAAGAAGAAAGAGTTTCCATAGGAATGAATAATAGGAGTCAAAACTGGAGACAGAGGTCACAACTACTGAGAAAGCAGAAACTTCAGCAATAATAGCAAAACCAGTAGTTACAGGAATTGAGTCATGATTTGAATGTAAATCTAGGAGCAAAGCCCAACAGTAGCAGAATCTCTGTTGGATTCCTAGATCATTGAATGATATCCAAGTGAATATTGCCAGTTTACATAAAATCATTTGGAATGCCCTGAAATTACCCATCTCAAATTTCAGGAGTAGACACATTACACAATTCTAAGGGCTTGACCAGAAATAGAGGCATGTTTCGTTGCATTTAATGTGAGCCCTTTGAGATATATTGGGTTGTTTTTGTTAATGAATTGTGTGAACAAATTTCTTACATATCATTCAATTCAGTGTTTACTCCTAGAAATGATTCAAAGAGAAAGGGGAATAGTGAGCGTTTTAGAGAAAACTCGTCCTCCACATATTAATAGCTCTCTGAGGTCATCAGTTTTACATTTTATTCAATATTGAAGCATCATCTCTTAGTTTAGATGCTGGAAAATAAAAACATATTATTTTTGCCAGACTGTATCAGGCTCCGAAGTCCATGCCCTAACTATTTCATAATGCAGAGTTTTGCAAAGACAGAATTAATTCTTCAGTCAAATTTGCTTTCATGACACTGTAGTTATAATTCTAAAAGGAAACAACCAGGTTCCTTCCCAAATTGTAATCCCTTCATCTCCTCAACTCATCATCTCCCTGTCTGGCCCAGATTCCATACCCAGTGGTTGTTAAGTGTAGAATTATCCACTATTCCACCTGGTGAACAATGAAAAAATGATCATTGATCATTAATCTGAACTTCATTTTACCATAGAATGCTAGAATTTAACATAATAAATAATGCTGAAAACATAAATGTCTGCAAATTTATGGCTATGGCTACCTCAGCTCTTTACTATCTCATGTAGTGTATGACATACAACAGCCACCCAAATGCTGGAAGGGAAAATTTGAATAAAGCTGAATCACATGCTATAGTTGATAAACAATAGGAGTGATCTGAACTTCCAATGGCAGTCTTGCTGATGTGTATAACTCGTGTTTCTGGGTACACAAAATTTAGATAGTAATAAAAAATATTTTAATAGGCCTTAAAGAGATGCACTTTGGTTTCAAGCCCTCTGGGCTTCTAAAAGAATAAATTTGTTTGGGTAATTGTGAGTGAGAATTTTCTTGTAGACACTGGGGACTATTCAGCTTAATTGTGCTGCATATGGTGCTGACTGTGGTTTTTTTGTTATTGCTATTTTTTTGATATTGTTGTCTTTTTTATTATTGGCTTCTTTTCCCAAATTATTTCTCCTTTTGTGTTGTATGCATTTGGTAGGAGCAACCAATCCATTGCTTGTTCTATGGTTGTTTTATCCTCTTGTTATCATAACCTTTAGGAACACTGATTGCACATTTGATTTCTTTAACTCTCATGAGGTCAGAATCCTAACAATTACATTAGCAGAAATATGGAATCGAGAGTTCAGAATGGTTAAGTGAGTTGCAGTGATCATATAATGACTGCATGTGGACTTTATTTTAAAACTCCAGTGTGTAATTCTTCTCTATTTAAAATGTTTGTCAACTTTAATCACTTCTCTTATACTTCACTTGTTTCATTTAATGACTACATTTTCGTACTTTCCCTTTGTTATATCATACATTTTTAAACTTTGACTATTATGTTATACTATACACATAAAACAGTACTTCACATAAATCAAGATCTAGTGTCATTAAACTCATGAAATTCTGATATAATTATAATCTGGTGCAGTATAATTATTAAGGGAAAACTCATAGTGATGGTGGTTATTAAAATGTAGAATTGTATTAGAGAAGTTATCATCATTGAAATGATGTCCTAACTAGGAGAAAATATAACTAAAATAATAATAATTTGATTTATACTTCAACATTACTTAATGCTATACCACCATTCAAAGTACCTATACCCTAAATAATTACTTCTTCTATTCATATTTTATCAATCACAACATAATACTTTCAGTTAAACACATTATGGAAGCCAAGGATTGCTTAGTTCAAACTATGACATCCCTATTGAAGAATACATACATTGTGTCACACAAAATGCCAATATATTTATTTCTCATTCGTTATATGCATGTGAATAAATTTATTCTACTAGATAAGTTCCTGACTTATATTAACCTAACAGCAAATGAAATAAGTAAAGTGATGTGTGAACATTGATGAACACTAAGAGAATTCAATCATTTCCTTTAGAAGTCAGAAGAATCAGTAAGTTTGTTATACTCATGTTTATTGTGTGTAAGATATAATGTCTTGCTAGGTTTAGTCTCCTTTTGTTGATATAATAATTTCTTGAATTATAGTTGGGATTTATGGGGGGACCACAAACCAGCTTCAAAATAAAGATATGGAAACTCGTTATTAATTGTGAATGCTGAGCCTTAGTTTTGGCTTGTCCCACTATCACTTTTAACATAATTTAAGCTGTTTCTATTCATCTATGTTTTTCCTAGTTGCTTTTTAACTTTTCTTTCATTCTGTATGACTGGATTTCCTGCTTCCTTAATTTGAATGGCTCCTATCCATCCTCCTACTTACTCTCCCTGCACAGAAGTTCCACCTATACCTCCTTGCGATTGGCGTTTCAGCTTTTTATTAAACCAATCAGGTGCCTCAGGTAGGCATGGTAAAACAGCAACACATCTGTACATGATTAAACAAACATAACAGAGCTTTACTAAACAAATATTCCAAAACATAAACAAAGCACATAGCACATCTTTGCATAGCTAAACAAATATTCTACAGCACTAGAATATTATATTATACCCTAAATATAGTTACATAAATTATCCAATATGTGTGGACATATTTCTTTAAATAATGAGCTGCAGCACATCTGTGTATTCTGTATATGTCTGCGTTTCTCTGTGGATACCTATCTATTTATCTATAGTCTATCAATTATCTATCAATAATCTCTCTCCCTCTGTGTAGGTATTTCTCTTTCTCTATTCCTATTTGTCTCTGTCACTCTCTACTTCTCTGTCTCTGACTCAGTCTGTCCCATTCCATATCTCCATCTGTTCACACTGAAGACATCTCTTACACACATAAACATACAAACAACATAGACTGGATTTTTGATAGCAGTAAAGATATCCTCCAGTTTGCTAACACTCAATTGCTACAGTGTTATTTAATCACCTTTGCATTGATCTGCTATTCCTATCTTATGTGTTCTAATTAAATTTCATAAATAAATTTTTGATGATGTTAATACATGAATTTAGGTTTCTCAAACTTAAGTTGGTTAAATCAAAGATATCTATTACATAATTAACTCATATAGTGCAGGAAAGATAACACCGCCTTAAATCTGTTTGGTTTAAACATTCTGATTTTTGGAGACCCTTTGTGTGTGTGCTCTCTTTAGGTCACACACAGGGATATAAATTTGTTACAAGAGTTCTCCCAGTCAGATGATATAGTCTTACACAAATTGCTTTGTTTAGAAATTGTTCAAATGTTAGTTCCTTCATTGTTGTTATATGTTATTATATTACTCTCCTAAAAACTAAAAGCTCTCATAGCATGAACAACCATTTTTACAACATCTCAAATCATGCACAATGTCTAGTGGATGAGATATTAAATATGTAGTGCATGAAAATGAATTCACTTGTAGAAACATAAATGGATCAATGTCCAGATAATTTCATTTGTGGAGGAAGGAATTTACAGAGTACTTTTAAAACTGAAGTATTTGATTTTAAGTAATGGTGCAAAGTGACATATTTGGAGACTGTTAGGTGAGACACAGGCAGATATGTTCAAGCTGCAGTTTACTTATTTATTTTTTTATTTATTTCCCTTGCAGGGTAACACCTGTGAACTCTTCACGCTAATTAGTGTCACCTGGTGGTGATTGCTTAAGGAGAACCTACGAATTAAATTCTTGATTGGATGACTGTTCAGAATCTTTTTCTCTTCTTAAAATATACTCATTCCTTTGTAAATAATCTGTGGGTTTTCTTTTTTCTTTTCTTTTCTTTCTTTCTTTTTTTTTTTTGGCATTCTCTTTTAAAGAACTTCACAATCTGTCTTAGGTTTTTTTCTTTGAATAGGGACAGGCAGATATGCTATCTGTCAAAATTGTTTGGCAAAGAATTATGTTGGCCATGGAACAGCAAGAAAGGTTTCAAGGTGAAGGAAGGCAACCATGGGGTTGTAAGCCTGGGTGCTCTTCACTCCTGTGCCCTCCACCCTCTCTGAAGCACCCTCACAGCACCCCTTCTCACAAGCTTGCAACATGCTCCTGGCTTATCTCACATAGCCATGTGTTTTGGACATGAGGTGAGGAGGTGGAGGAGGGGGGATGAGGATGTAATAGTAGATTGTGGAGTGCAGGGAAACTGCAAAGCAAGAAAATAGATGAAAGCAGCAGGAGGTAGTGGGAAGACCTGCTGAGAGCAGAGACAGGCAACATTTATATCCCAACCTTATGTCTCCCAGGCCAGTTTTGGCTCTGTATTCTTACTTGCCATGCTGGTGTTTCCTCTATCAGGAATGTCCTTATCACTTGAATGTTCATATTGTCCCCAAGACCCAACTTAAAAATCAACTCACACTCTCCTGTGAATTAGTCCCAATTTGTGTACCATTCTGTTTTGAATGTTTGTTTATAGGCATTATTTCTATGTAGATGTGAAGGCTAAAATATGAATGTTTTTTGTTTATTTACATATGCACTCTAGGTAAGTGAGGTGTTAAGGGTGGGGTCAAATGAATATTTATTAAATGAATGAATGAATGTTATCTAAGCCCCCTTTCCTCACCCTTTCCCACACATATAGAGCCCAAATCATTTACATGTCTAGATGGGTAACTCAGGTGATATATAGTTCATATATTTGATGTTTTCCTGTTTCCCTTACATAAAACATATGCATTAAAATTTGCCTGAGTCGCCACTGAAAGTCTACCACACATACATTCAAATTTAAAGTCTCTCTCAAAGATCTTGGTAATTCCATTACCTACAACCTACCAGAAACTTTGGTGCCAGGTATCAGAAACCTCCCTTCAGGTTCTTATTTTAAGGATTCAAAGAGACACCCAACTATATAGGTTGTTGGTGATACCCTAGGTTGCTTTCTAGAACTTGAAAACAATACCCTTTCTAAACATGGCATATCCTTTAGACACAGGACTTGGAAAAACATAGCTGGAACTTAACTATCTTCCCCTTCCCCAGATAGAGCTCAGGTAGTATTTAAAGGTATTATGCAAGCAGCCAAGGGAGAAAAGGATTAAGTAGTCCTACCATGCTGGAGACACAGCAGTGAGCAGAAATGACAAAATATTTCCTAAATGTAAAATAAGGCACATTAATTTTTTGAGTAACCAAGATCTGTCTGATTAGGGTTAAGGTTAACGCAATAGCAAGGAATTCATGCCAAATACTATAAACCCAGCCTTATATAGACAACACTTAAGTAAAAGCAAAGAAGGAAAGTTGAAAAGGGCAAAGTACAAGTAAGAGAGGAAGTATAAAGTCTGGAGATGTAAGCAGTGGTAGAGGGACTGTTATAGATGTAAAAACATAAAAGATTTGTAGATTCACAAACATAAGGGACAGTCATGAGAGCGTTTTCCAGTGAAACAGAAGCTAAAATACAGAAGCAGCAAAATAAACGTAAAAACCATAGATAATATTTAAAATAAAAATACACATTAAAAAATTAGGTAAAAGTTTAAAAAATAAAAATAGACAATGCTAAGAAATAGAAATGACTGAGCTGAAGCTTTTCCTCTTCATTGGGATGCTGTGTTTTTTATTTGTTTAATTTTGTTTGATTGATTATTTTCAAAGATTGTCAGTCTTCTTAGGTGGAAGGGAGAAGAAATCATCTGGAAATCTCACAAGTGGGTATGTGCATTCACATGAGGAAGAATTTACTGAGTGCAGGCTGCCTTCTTCAGGAAGTCCTGGGCTAGCCCCTCCCCTACCCTGATCCCTTGAAATTTACAATTTTTCTCCAAGTGAACTAAATTTCTCTACATAAGATGTTTTCCTTTTTTGGCCCAGATTCTGAAAGGCTGTGGGAGTCCAGTACAACTGAGCATCTTCATGTTCTTGGTTTTAGCAGCACATTTCTAGGGTCATATATAGTTGGCCTCTGGTGATAGGAGAGAATAAAAGAGAGGAGTCTTTTTTTTTTTTTTTTTTTTTTTTTTTTTTTTTTTTTTGTCTGTCTTAGGCTCAGATTCCTAGGCCATAATTCTGCTTCTCCCTGTGTTCTCTGCTCAGATCCAACATCTATGTTTGCTTTTCAGCTATGTAATCCTCTCCCTGAAACTTCAGTGCAGATCCTAGAAATGCTTTCTTTGCAGATACGGTGATCACTGAGTTGTTTGTGACTTTGTTGGCCAGGCTAGGGTCAGAAACAGCAGTGGCATTGTCATGGTCTAGGCCCTTTCATGGGAGTTTACTAGTTCATATCTAAAGTGCATGTCAGGGAGTTAATGTGTTCAACTTGGTATAGCTGCACATCAGCTTCACAGCCTCATTCATTTGTTTGCTTGTTTATTTTAGTTTTTGAGACAGGGTTTCTTTGTGTAACAGCCCTAACTGTCCTGCCATCTGCTTTGTAGACCAGGCTAGCCTAGAACTCATGGAAATATGCCTGTCTGCCTGTTCCTGTTGCCTCCTGATTGCTGGGATGAAAGATAAGTACTACTACCACCCTGACCACTGGCCCATTCATTCTTTTTATTGTCTTCAAAAACAACTTCTAATATTAGATATTTCCATGGTTTGAAAACATGTGTCCTTGTATTTTTTTCTTGCCCACATCTCTGAATGAACATTCTAGAAATTGCAGATTTAACAGTTTCTAACTCTCACTCTTAAGTTCTGACAAGCAGTTGAGCTGGTTTGCGGTTTCTGCCATTGACTTCTATGGAATTTGACATATTTTCTACAGTGTTGTTTCCATTGAGAAATTAATTCATTGAATTTAATTTCTAGTATACACATATCAGGTGATAATAGACATTATTTTACCCCTTAAAAATAGGATTGTTGAGAGGGTGGAGCCAACAGTCCACCCTACTTCGGAGACTTCTCAGAACAACTCTGAACAAAGGAGACCTGCCTAGCCACACCAGACCACCCGTAATTTCCACCTGCCTGGTCTCTGACCCCACTCCAGTCCTCTGCTGGAGTCCCGGGTCCCCTCCCAGAGATCTACCCATCTCTGTAGTTCCACACTGAGTTCCTGTCTGCAAGATTCTTGACCCCCAAAGCAGGGCCTCTGCTAAAGAAAGAGGCATCAGCTGGAGAGTGCCAGTTTCCAGTGAGTTCCAACTATAGTGCAGAAACTTCCCAAGAATCAGCTCAGCCTTTGTCCTCTCCTACCAGCCATAGGCTACAGGTGAGTCTGGGCCCAATTGGGGCGGCCTCGCCCCTACAAACTCCCCCCTCAAACTCCCTGGGTTGGCCCCTGATCCAGCTGCTCCTGTATCCTATCCCCACCGAGAGCACCCTTGGAGCTCTGATACACCCCTACCCATCCCCACCGTGAGCCTGCCCCCTTACCCTGTGCCCTACACTGCCCACTGTCCCACCACTCTGGTTGAGCACTGGTACAGAGGGTGGAGCCAACAGTCGACCCTACTTCGGGGACTTCCCAGAGAAACTCTTAACAAAGGAGACCTGCCTATCCACTTGGGAACACCCGTAATTTCCACCTGCTTGGTCTCTGATGCCACCTCCAGTCCTCTGCTGGGGCCCTGAGCCCCACACAGAGATCCACCTATCTCTGCGGGACCACTCTGAGTTTCTGTAAACATTTTCCACTGGACCCTCATCCCGGACCCCATCCTTGGGTCCCCGTCTGCAGAGAGATCTTCTATAGAGCTTGGACCACACAGAGCTACAGATATTGAACCGCTGACCCACATAAGCACACCAAGGAAGTACCACAGAGAGAGAGGGAGACCCCACCAACACCTACTGGAAGAAGCTATGGGAAGACAGCAATACAAGAAAACACCTAACAACGGAAAGACAAGCATGACACCACCAGAATCTAGGGAATCTACACCAACTAAAATGGAACACAACAACAAAGCAGAGGAAGCAGAAGGGATTGACTTAAAAATTAACATCATAAAAATGATAGAGGCCCTCAAAGAAGATGTAGGAAAATCCCTTAAAGAAATGGAGGGAAAAAACAAAAAAGTGGAAGAAATGAACAAATTCCTTAAGGAAAGTAAAGAAAGTACAGAAACCGAGAAAAAACAATGAGGTGAAGGAAACGTTTCAAGACTTGAAAACTGAAATAGAGAAAGTAAAGGTAACTCAAACCGAAGGAATGCTGGAAATAGAAAAACTAGGCAAAAAAAAAAAAAAAAAAAAAAAAAAAAAAAAAAAAACACGCAGGAACTACAGAGGCAAGCATAACCAACAGAATTCAAGAGATGGAAGAGAGAATCTCAGGCACAGAAGATTAACTAGAAGAAATAGATTCATCAACCAAATAAAATCATATATCCAAAAAATCCTTAACACAAAACATCCAGGAAACGTGGGACACCATGAAAAGGCCAAACCTAAGAATAATAGGCATAGAGGAAGGTGGAGAAGCCCAGCTCAAAGGTGCCAAAAACATATTCAACAAAATCATGGAGGAAAACTTTCCCAATCTGAAGAAGGACATGCCCATGAAAGTACAAGAAGCATACCGAACACCAAATAGGCTGGACCAAAGAAAAAAAGATGCCTCGACATATAAGAATCAAAACACCTAGCATACAGAATAGAGAAAGAATATTAAGAGCAGCAAAGGAAAAAGGACAGGTAACGTATAAAGGCAGACCTATCAAAATTACACCTGACTTCTCCATGGAAATCCTCAAGGCCAGAAGGTCCTGGATAGATGTTCTACAAGTATTAAGAGAACACGGATGCCAGCCCAGGCTACCATACCCAGCAAAACTCCCAATCACTATAGATGGAGAAAACAAGATATTTAATGACAAAACCAGATTTTCCCAATATGTATGTACAAGTCCAGCCCCACATAAAGTATTGGAAGGAAAATTCCAACCCAAGGAAGGTAACTATGCCCACAAAAATGTAGGCAGCAGATAATCTGACTACACCAGAAACCAAGGGTAAAGCAGAACAAATATATTCACAATACCACCGCCTACAACAAACCTAAAACAGAGAAGCATCAATAATCAACGGTCCTTACTCACCCTCAACATTAATGGTCTTAACTCACCTATACAAAGACACAGGTTAACAGAATGGATACAAAGACAGAATCCATCTTTCTGCTGCATACAAGAAAAACATCTAAGCTTCAAAGATAGACATTACCTCAGGGTAAAGGGTTGGGAAAAGATTTTCCAATCAAATGGAACCAAGAAGCAAGCAGGCCAGGTGTGGCTATCTTAATATCTAACAAGTTATCCTTCCAACCAAAATTAATCAAAAGAGATGAAGACAGTCATTTCATATTCATCTCAGGAGAAATCCATCAATACAAAGTCTTAGTTCTGAACATCTATGCCCCTAATACAAAGTCACTCACATTCGTAAAAGAAACACTACTAAAACTCAAAGCTCATATAAAGCCTCACACACTTATAGTGGGAGACTTCAACACACCATTCTCACCACTAGACAGGACCACAAATCAGAAACTCAACAAAAAAACAAAAGAACTAATAGAAGTTATGTCTCAACTGGGGTTAACAGACATCTATAGAACATTCCATCCAAAGACAAAAGAATATACCTTCTTCTCTGCTCCACATGGAACCTTCTCTAAAATCAACCACATAATAGGTGGCATAACAAACCTCAACTGAAACAAGAGAATAGGGATAGTCCCCTGTACCTTATCAGACCACCATGCTTTAAAATTGGAATTCAACAACAACACAAATAGCAGAAGACCTGCAAACTCATGGAAACTGAACAATGTGAAATTGAACTACACCTGGGTCAAAGAAGAAATAAAGAAATAAATTAAGGATTAGAGACAGGAGAGAAGCCCTAGTCTCTACTTCACATGACTTGTCAGGTCTACATGACCCCAACTGGATGGCATTCCCGTACATACGGAATTGGGATGGGGAGATGTGAGGGGAGGGTGGTTAGGTTGTATGTGAGAAGGCAGAGAGGATAAAAGAGAGGGAGGAAGGGAGGGAGAGCGAATTGGGATCAACATGTAAAATAATAAATTAAATAAAAAATGCTTTGACTTCAAAATTTAAGTTCAAGTACATGTTAATGGGGAAAAGGATTTCTATATTTGTTTCCACACAAAATGAAAAGCTGTGGATTCCTTTCAGACGAATGTGTTTTGATCAAGCCAGACTGCCTGAAACAGAGTACCAGGTGATCCTACATTCAAAACAGCTTGACAAAGCAGCCTTGCAGACTACAGCCAGGATTTCTGAATCTTCTTAGAATACCCCATAACAGCGCCCCTTAGCAGCAGGAAGTAGTTTGGAAAGAATGATGCCCAAATTCCCAAATATTGTCTATAAAATTTGTTTTTATTTAAATGGACTTGGTTATAAAAAATAAAAAAAATAAGATTGTTAACATTCTCTTACTTTTTTGTATGTAGGGCCTCATAGGCTTTTTATAGTGTCATTTTGAAGGGGAGTTATTGTTAAATAGCTTAATTCTGCATCAGGATGCCATGGTGTAATATGTGCTTATTAAAAGGGGTCATAGGCATGGCTATCACACATCTATTCTTTCAGCATGTATCTCAGGTGTCTGTGTCATAGGTTAGAGTTATCTATTGATCAAACAGTAGGCCCTAAAATATATCCTTATCTCCATCCCTGTTATTGACAAACACACAAAGTATGCAGATGTGCAGGTGATCACTCCCTTTTTAAAAATCCTTTTACAACATGTGTGATGGTTGAGGAAAGACCAAGAGGGAAAGAGAAAGAGTTAGGGAGAGATACTGAATTTTGCCTGCAGGAGGTTCGGAATTGATCAACTACCAAATTGTGTTTGCCCTGCACGTTCCTCATCACATCCTAGTGTTTGGCTTCCCCAAATACAAGATAGGAAGCAATAGATAAAAACAGTATGTAACAAAAGAACTATCAAAATATGTGAATACTAAAACGATGGGGCATGTGCTGGTTCAGATGTGATTATGCCAGTATACCAATCAGCAAAAGCAGCTGTTTGGGGACTGAATTTCATTGACTTCAGATTAGCAAAGATGTGAAAAGGTATTCACTGGCTGTGTCATTGCGCCTGTCTATTCCATCCCTGAAAGACTGCTCTGTGAGACACTGTTATGATTCAAATGTCATTCACACTAGAGTAGCAAGAACAAAGCAGGATTTCCAATAGAAGAAGATCTAATTAAGAGAATAATATTTGCTTATTGTCAGCACCTAATTAGTTTCCCCTGTATTCATGTTTATAGAGGTGGCTCTGTTATAATTATAGTTCAACAAGGAGTAGTAGTGTAATGTGTCCCAGTGCAGAAAATGCAGGTAAGAGGCTTGGGGTCTTTCCCTTTCCTTCTTTATATATATCAACACACTGACACAATAGAGATATCAGATAGTTACATTTCATTCCTTTTCTTCACACTGTGAAAAACACAATAATAAGCTCAGTGAAGGAAAGAAATAAAGTGCTATTATTTTACCATTCAATGAATCTGACTTCAGTATATTATAAGCTGGTAAATTGAAGGTGGAGTAGTAGAAGTTCATAGTATTTTTCTCTTAAATTTTAAAATTGGCATTCCTTGTCTTTTTCCTTCTCAGGCATCTGATCCCTGCAAAGGAATAAGGGGAGACAAAGATAACAGCCATGGATTGCAAATGTACTCAAAATCCTCAAATTGCAATTGTATTCTGTGCTAATGGGAGAGGCACATTAGGATTAAACACAGTTCAGTAATGTCCTATGCTTCTGTCTCAAAGGAGAGTATTTCTCACTTAAGAAACTGTCATCTTTGAGAAAAGTCATTGCCTTTGATCAAAAATGCAGAGAAGCCTACATGAAGGTATCTCCAAACTCTCAATTCTTCTCTATCACATGTCTTTGCTATGCTAACTGAAAGTCATACATTATAGGAACAGCACAACCTAAAACTGGGTGCTTTCATGGAATTTCAATATTTCTAAGACTTATTCAACTAAGAGTTATTAATCTATGAGGATTTTCTTACCTACCTCATTTTCTGAGAAATTAACACATGATGATACACACCCAGGCTGATCAGAATCACAAGGCTCTCTAATTTTGCTTTGAAACAAAACAGGGACAAGAGACAATGGAAATATATTTCCCAATATATTTCCCCACAAGTGACATACATCACTTAAAGATTCATTTCCATCAATTATGCTATCTCATCAAGCAAGTCTGAGAGCCATAGTTTCTGGCTGGGTAAGCTTCTCCTGTTGTCAACTACAAATAATTGAGAAAATAAACTGTAGATCAATATGCATCCTTTGCACATAATTTCAGGTAGCCTGCTGCTTCCTTTAGGCCATATCATTTGGCAAACTCACACTCAGTATTTGAGCATTAATTCTCATTATAATTATCTATGGTCTGACAAGACAATAATTGTTTCCTCCTTACAATTGAAATGCCTGTAAATCTTTCAAGAAAAAATTATAGACACACACACACACAAACACACACACACACACACACACACACACACACAAACATGTATGTATGTATAAATGTATAAAAATGTAATTGTTTGGCTCTCTTCTCTTTCACTCCTTCTCCCTTTGCTCTGCTTTTCTCTAACTTTTGCTTCCAGGGCCCCCAGACTGATAGCTGGGAATTCAGCATTGGGCCAACTCAGAACCCCTGACATGGGTCTCAGTTAGGAGGCCTGGGCAGTCTAAAGAACTCTGACAGTGGAACCATCAAGTATCCCTAGTGCACTAAAGAACTTTGGGAGCATATTCCCCATGGAGGAATACTCCCTTAACCTAGAGGCAGGAGGATGGGCCTAGCCCCTAATCCAATTGACTTGACAGATTTTGTTGACCCCTGGGGTAGGATGGGAGAGTGGTTGGGGGACATGGGTGGGAGGGAGAAAGGAAGGGAGGGAGGGAAGGAAAGAGAACTGGGATCAATATATAAACTAAGAAAAAATAATTAAATAAAAAATCCTATCTCACTATCTACATGTTTCAGTTTTCCTCCTAAGAGCCTGGATTTCCTTCTAACATTTTACACTAACCAAAGAGATCTTCCTTATTTATTTTATGAGAAACAAATTCCTAAGTAGAGGATTCTATCATCATGGGACATCATTACATATATGCTACTGATACAGGAAAGTCGATCATAAACGTTCAGTATATTTTAAACTATCTGTCATCCTTAGGCACACTGACAAACAGGATATGATATTGTCAGATATTAATTTCAATATAGTGGGTATATGTTCAGATCTAAACATATATGGAACTATCAAAGATAAATTGATATTAGTTAATCAAAGTGAAATCCAACTTATGAATGAATGTGAGGAGAAGAAAGTTAAAACTAGTATGACAATATCTGGGATTAGTCAGAAAGGGACCACAAAGTCAGAGAGAAGAAAATCATGAAATCAGAAAGGTAATAGCTCAATCAAATAGATGAGCAAATCAACATGTGGTTCAGTGCTTCAAATATATCAGATTCAAAATCTTGAGCGCTTAGATACACAGGCTTTTCTAAATAATTTATGGCTTCTCTAGTCACTAGTGTGTTAAAAGAGTCTGAGCCTATAGCTAATCTATATATATCTTAAACAGAAAAGTGAAGTGGACTCATGTCCAAATATATGTGTAAACATATTATTTCATAATCACTTGTTATTGATATTCACAGGCATATTGTCCCATGTGTGTACATACACAGGAACATATAATCATCACTTACATTCTAGCTCCTTCTTTGACTTGTATGTGAGAGAGACAAAGAGAGAGAATATCCAAGTCTTATATCTTAGAAAGTAATGGGGGTTTTCCAAATCAGAATCTTTCATCTTTCCTTCCAACACATACAAGTCAACAAGTAAAGAGTAAAATAACCCTGCTTACACACTTGCCATGTAACTGTATAGAATCTAAAGTTAAAAGAATTATTACTAATATCTAAAAAAATACAGATTGCTTCAGAGTATGTACTCAAAGAGACAAGTAGGGAACCGTGGAAACTGAAAGCATCAGATGCCCTTCACTGCAAAGAATGGATAAAAATCATCTTCAAAAAAGATGCCACATTAATTGGGGAATAAGGAGAACATACTTAATGTTATTCTTTAGTTACAGTTATAGGAGTAAAAGCTGGAGAAGGGGTGGGGGAGTGGTCCTGAGAGCAGGTCCCAGGTCAGTGGGATCCTAAGGTAAGGGAGCAAGTGGGAGAGCAGAGCAGGTTGCATAGCCGGTGAGGGTGATCCAGGCAGGAGGGAAAAATGTGACAGGCAGATAGACCTTAAAGAGGAGTTTATTTAGAAAAGGGGAGGGAGGGAGAAGGGAAGAGACATAGAGGCACTGGGAATAGAAGAGGAGAGAGGGAAGAGGGGGGAGAAAAAGAAGGGGGTAGCTGGTGGCCAACCAAAAGCAGGAGAGAGAGAGAGAGAGAGAGAGAGAGAGAGAGAGAGAGTGTGTGAGAGAGAGAGAGTGAGAGAGAGAGAGAGAGAGAGAGAGAGAACAAAAGAGCATAAGTGAGCAGAGATCTGACTTTTAAAGGGGTCCTTTACACCTTCCTGCAGACTACTCCTCTTGGAAACCTGGGCCGACCAGAGTACTGCTTGAGTACATTCTGCCAGGTAACAGGGAAAGGCCAGTATAATGCCTGAATCCTTACACTTAAGGTCTAATAGATCTTGGTACTTTATGTTGATTAAATAAGACGAGGAAGCTAGAAATTATTGATATCAGGGACAACAGACAGATCTTGAGTACTTGGAGGGAAGATGGAGGGGATATTTTTATTTTTAACAGACGTAATAGAGATGGAGACAGAGAGAGAGAGAGAGAGAGAGAGAGAGAGAGAGAGAGAGACTTAGAAAATGCACTTATCCTTTATGCCCAAGGGGCATAAATTTTTAAAAGATCTGAACTTGATTGCTCCCACAACATAGATAGAGATGCTCATAAAATGTAGAATCCTAATAAGCAACATAGGTTTCCACTCTGTCACTGATAACACTATCAGTTGTTATTACTTGGATAGGATAACATAGATATATAAAATTTAACTAAACACTTTCAATGATATCAAGGTCATATGAAATAATATGCCTACAGTGAGTACCATTTTTAGAATAAAATGGCAAAGCAACAGCCCTGGCCCCAAATGACCAAAGCCACCTACTGGTATTCCTGCCTGGAACTTACAGATAAGTGTCAATGTACATAATTTTTTACTTGCATTTCACCTTTTCATATGGTAAAGGTGAGATGGAGAATTTTTCTCTCCCTGGTTTTGAGTATAATTAAAACACACACACACACACACACACACTTTTTTTTTCTTAATATGAACAGGTGGTCAGCCTCCTCCACCCTCCCCCCCTTACCCCAGGTTGTATTTATATAGCCTGCAACCAACCTCCTGTAACATAATCAAACTTCAGCAAAAAGGAAAATCTGACAAAAAAAAAAAAAAGCTATTGTAATTTATTTTTTAAATGCCCCTTTCATCATTAAAAAATACTCAGGATTTTCTTGATACTGAGCTATGCCATGGTTTCTTAATTTGTACTAGATATTTGTTAATACGCACTTAAATTAACTAACTAAGTAAATATGTGTAGAACATTGAGCAGAACAGGAAGGTCAAAAGGAGAAAGATGAAAATAAAAATTAAAAAGAAGAAAGTAAAAATTAGACAAATTTTCAAAATAAATTAATGACACAGGAAAAGAGATTGCAAGTAAATAAAACTTTATGATTTCATCCAGAGAAAATGTGAAAGAAAGAACTGAAGAGTAGAAAAACCTGGCAAATACAGTAAGACAGTCCCCAAGATGGGCAACAGCCAAGGATTATCCGTCTCTGATCTTAAAAATAATCACACTTGAAAAGTGATAACCAAGCCAAACTCAGGCATATCTAAGCATGATTAAAACACATCCAAGTATGAATATTTTAAAATATACTGTTCTAATGAGAAAACAAAGTTCTTGAATGAGGAATTCTGATAATCTTTACTATAGAAATATACTAAACCTTGGGCATTCTAAGTAGTAGAGTTAATGGTGACTTTCAAACTTTTTCCTAAATTGTAATGTATCATCAAAAAGGAAAGGAGAAGGAAATAGGCAAGGAAGTGAAGCAGAATAGAAATCCTAAGTGCAAGGAAAAGATCCCCCTTCACTTCAGAGTTGGGTGTTAGCAATTGCCTGCAGAGCACCAAGAATTCCAACACAAATAGCAGCATTTCTTTAAGCCTCCTTCTCAGCTGAAAAGCCCCAGTTTCATAAAGCTCTCATCAGAAGATCCTTGACAATCAAGGCATATGGTAATTCCTTGGTGAATCTATTGATTTTTGCTTTTAACTTGTCAGACTATAAATCTAGCCAAGGCACCTTCAGCCATGCCACATTGCCACATTATATTCTTGTTTATCAAAATGCGTTGGGGGGAGGTGTTCTTCACAATCCTTTGAGACAAAAGTTGAGAGCCACCAAAACATTATGTATGTTTAATGCTAAGACAGTTAAGCATCAGTTTCCTTTGAGAAACTCCCATTTTTGCTCAGGTATATGTTCACCTTTAACCATGGTCTTAAGATCTGTGTATAAAAAATAAAATAATTTGCTTCACATTGGCTCATTTTGAATTTTTTTTATTTCTTTATTTTTCTTATTTTACATATTGATCCCAGTTTTCTCTCCCTCCCTTCCTTCCTCCCTCTCTCCCTCCCCCCTCACATGTACCCCTACCACCCTCCCCTCCCATCCACCACTCACTCCACATGTAGTAGTATGCCATCCAGGAGGGGTCATGTAAATCTGTTTAGTCATTTGAAGTAATGACTAGGACTTCTCTCCTGTCTCTAGGTTAAAGGAGTATCCCACCATGGGGGATGTGTCTGCAAGATCCTTTTGTGCACCAGGAGTACATCCTGGTTCCACTGTCTGAGGTTCCTTAGACTGCTCAGGCCTTCTAGCTAAGATCCATGCTCAGGGGGTCTGAGTCAGTCCCATGCTAGATTCCTAGCTATCAGTCTGGCGGCCTGTTAGCTCCTCCTTTTTAAGGTCTGCTGTCTCTATGTGTTTCTGTAGCATAGTCTTGTCCTCCTTCTCTGCATCTGGATTCTACTTTGGCTCAGTATTTAGTTGTGGCTGTTTGCTTCTGTTTCCAACAGGTACTAGATGAGGGCTCCATGAGTTAGTTGATCTCATTACCCCGGAAGGGCATTTATGGTAGCCTTTCCAAGGTTGCTCAAATTGTTAGTTGGTGGCAGTCTTGTAGGTCTCTATACCTTTGTTTGTTTTCTCTTCAAACCAATAATGGCTCCCTCTTTTATGTTATCTCTCTCTCTCCATCTCCTCCCTCTCTCTCTCTCTTTCTCTCCCTCTCTTCTGTTTTCTACTCCTCCCCTGCCTCAATCTTTCTAGTTCCATGTGCTTTCCTCTCCTCTCCCCTTCCCTTTTTCATAGTTCCCTCTCCCCTCACTGCTCCCCCACCACTTTCCATGTGATCTGGAGAACTTGTCCCTTCCCCCTTCTGTGAGGGGCCTTATATGAATCTCTTAGAATTCACCTTGTATCCTAGTTCCTCTGGTGGTATGAGCTATAGGCTGGTGATCCTTTACAACAAAATCTGATGTGGGGGGAGGGGGGTTGTCCTTCTGTATATATGTTTCTCTTGTTGAATACAACACTGATTGACCAGTAGCCAGGCAGTAGGTACAGGCTTTGCTAGGAGACAAAGAGATTTCCTGAGAAAGGACACAGAGAGGAACACAAGCAATAACATGCTGTAGTCTTCTCTGGTAAGATAATACCATGCAGAAATACTTAGATTAATAGAAATGGGTTAATAATTAAGAAAGAGCTAGTCAGTAAGAAGCCTGTGTTATTGGCCAAACGTTCTAATTACAGTATATGTCAATATATTTATTTGGGTCTAAACGGCTGTGGAAAACATTAGAAAAAAACTCCATCTATAGAATTTAATGTTCTCTTTTTAACTAAGTTAAGGTTTCCAAATGATTAAGAGAACTGCCTGGGTTTGTGGGCCAAAATGTAGAATTATGTCTTTGTCCTTGCCTTGTCAAAAGAAAATAAGCAGAAACACAACTATAGACAACTCACTCTAACAAAATCAAAATGTTTTATGCTGTATGCAGAATAAACAAAAATAGGGAACATTTTATCCCATAAACAAAAAAAGTATTCAAGGAAAATGAATGGGTCCAAAGACATCACATTCTCCATTTCTAGTCTCAAGATAAATCTCTTCATTGTAAATTTCTGAAAATTGAAACACTCACAATATAAACCCATAATGTGAAAAGAAAGAATCACAAGACACAAATATATGAAAGATATTAATTTTTAAAAACACTAATGGGAAAACTTGGTATCACAATGTAAATTGAGGGTAATAAAAGAAGTTGCTAAGAGGCCTCAGCTAGAGAGTGGCAGTTCCAAGCTAGATCTGCCTATTGGTGAAAAACAACCTGAGTATAAGCCCAGCCTTATCAGCCCAGCCTTTGTCCCACATCAGCATGCCTTGGCTAGAGGTGTGTGTGGGACCAATTTGGGTGCACTCTCCCCTAAACCTTTCCCCATAACTCCCTGGGTTGGTCCATGGATCTTGCTGTTCCTGTGTCCTATCCCATCAAGAGCACTCTTGGAGGTCTGATACACCCTCACCCACCCCCACCGAGAGCCTGTCCTCCCCATACCCAGTGTCCTATCTATCCCACTGTCCCACTGCTCTGGTTGGGCACTGGGACAGAGGATGGAGCCAATAATCCATCCACCTCCAGGGAACTTCCTGGAGCTGCTCTGAGCACACTAGGCCTGCCTATCTATGCAGGACCACCGGTAATTTCAACCTGCCTTGTCTCTGACACACATTGCTGGTCCTCTACTGGACCCCTCCCAGAGATCTGCCTTCTCCAAGGGGACTCTCTGAGTTCCTGCAAGCTGGATCCTTGACCCACATCACACAGCCTATGCCAAAGAGGCCTCAGCTGGAGAGTGCCAAGCCCAGGTTAGATCTGCCTATCAGCTTAAGGAACATCCTGACTCCCAGATCTTCAAGATCTTTGAGAAGAAATGCTACTAAAACTCAAAGCTGACATAAAACACCACACACTTACAGTGGGAGACTTCAACACACCACTCTCACCACTAGACAGGACCACAAATCAGAAACTCAACAAGAAACAAAAGAACTAACAGAATTTATGTCTCAACTGGGGTTAACAGACATCTATAGAACATTCCATCCAAACACAAAAGAATATACCTTCTTCTCTGCTCCACATGGAACCTTATCTAAAATCGACCACGTACTAGGTCGAATAACAAATCTCAACAGATAAAAAGAATTGGAATAGTCCCCTGTATCTTATCAGATCACTATGCTTTAAAATTGGAATTCAACACCAACACAAATCGTGGGAATCTACAAAATCATGGAAACTGAAAAATGTGCAATTGCACCACACCTTCCTTGATCAATGAAGAAATAAAGAAATTAAGGACATTAAGGACTTCTTAAAATTCAATGAGAATGAGGACATAACATACCCGAAATTATGGGAAACCTTGAAACACTGCTTAGAACAAAAAGAAGCAAACTTACCCCGGAGGAGTAGATGCCAGGAAATAATCAATTTGTGGGCTGAAATCAACAAAATAGAAACTAGGAAAACAATACAAAAAATAAATGCAACGAAGAGTTGTTTTTTTTTTTTTTTTTTTTTTTTTTGAGAAAATCAACAAGATAGACGAACCTTTATCCAAACTAACGAAAAAGCAGAGAGAGAACATGCAAATTAACAAAATCAGAAATGAAAAGGGGGACATAACAACAGGCATAGAGGATATCCAGACAATTTTCAGGTCAGACTTTGAAAACTTGTATTCTACAAAATTTGAAAATTCAAAAGTAAGTGGACAAATTTCTGGATAACTATCCCTTATGAAAATTAAATCAAGAACAGACAAACAACTTAAATAGACCTATAACCATCAATGAAATAGAAACAGTCATCAAAAGCCTACCAACCAAAAAAAGCCCAGAGATAGATGGCTTCAGTGCAGAATTCTACCATAAATTCAAGTAAGAGCTCATACCAATACTCCTCAAATTCTTCCACACAATAGAAACAGAAGGTTCATTACCAAACTCTTTCTACAAGACCACAGTAACCTTGGTACCTTAGCCTCAGGAAGACACAACTAAGAAAGAAAACTATACACCAGTATCCCTGATGAACATCGATGCAAAAAATATTCAATAAAATACTGGCAAACCAAATCCAAGACTACATCAGAGAAATCATCCACCATGAGCAATTGGCTTCATCTCTGGGTTGCAGGATGGTTCAACATAGGAAAATCTATCAACATGATCCAACTTATAAACAAACTGAAAAAAAGAAAAACCATATGATCATCTCCCTGGGTGCTGAAAAAATCCTTCAACAAAATTCAACACCCTTTCATGATAAAAGTGTTGGAGAGATCAGAGATATCAGGAACATACCTAAACATAATAAGAACAATATGCAGTACACCAACAGCCATCATCAAACTGAATGGAGAGAAGCTTAAGGCAAATCCTCTAAAATCAGGAACAAGACAAGACAGCCCTCTCTCTCCATATCTCTTCAATATTTTACATGGAGTTTTAGCTAAAGCTATAAACAACAAAAGGAGATCAAGAAGATCCAAATTGGAAAGGAATAAGTCAAAATGTCTCTATTTGCAGATGATATGATAGTTTACAGAAGAGACCCAATAAACTCTACCAGGGAACTCCTACAGCTGAAAAACACCTTCAGCAAACTAACAGGATACAAGATAAATTCAGAAAAAAATCAGTAGCCCTCCTTTATTCAGACAACAAAGAGGCTGAGAAAGAAATCAGAAAAACATCACCCTTTATAGTAGCCACAAACAACATAAAGAATATTGGGGTAACACTTACCAAACAAGTGAAAGACTTACATAAGAAGAACTTTATTGGCTTTAAAGAAAGAAATTAAAAAAGATACCAGAAAATGGAAAGATCTCCCATGCTCTTGGATAGGTAGGATAAACATAGTAAAAATGGCAATCTTGCCAAAAGCAATCTACAGATTCAATGCAATCCCCATTAAAATCCCAGCACAAATCTTCACTGACCTTGAAAGGACAATAAACAAATTTATATGGAAAAACAAAAGACCCAGAATAGCCAAAACAACCCTGTACAATAATAGAACTTCAGGAGGAATCACCATCCCTGACTTTAAGCTTTACTTCAGAGCTATAGTTCTGAAAACAGGCTGGTAATGGCACAAAAATAGATAGGAAGACCAATGGAATTGAATTGAAAATCCCGGTATTAACCCACACACCTATGAACACCTGATTTTCTACAAAACACCTAAAGGAATACAATGGGGAGAGGAAAGCATCTTCAACAAATGGTGCTAGCACAATTTGATGATGTTGTTTAGAAGACTACAGATAGACCCATGTCTATTGCCATGTACAAAACTCAAGTCCAAGTGGATCGAAGACCTCAACATAAATCCAGCCACACTGAACTCCTTAAGATATAGTTAGAGGTACCCTTGAACAAATTGGTATAGGAGACTGCTTCCCGAACATAACTCCAATGCTACAGGCACTGAGATCAACAATTAAAGAATGGGACCTCCTCAAACTTAAGCTTCTGTAAGGCAAAGGATGGAGTGAACAAGATGAAATGGGAGCCCACAGCCTGGGAAAAGACTTTCATCAATCTGACAAAGGTCTGATTTCCAAAATATACAAAGAACTCAAGAAAGTAGTCAACAAAACACCAAATAACTCTATTAGAAAATGTTGTAAAGAGCTTGAGAAAGAATTCTCCATAGAGGAAATCAAAAAGCTGAAAGTTACATAAGAAACTGCTCAATATCCTGGGCTATCAGGGAATGCAAATCAAAACAATTTTGAGATACCATCTTACTATGGCCAGAATGGCTAAAATGACAACTTATGCTGCAGAGGATGTGGAGAAAGGGGAATACTCCTCCACTGCTAGTAGGAGTGCAAACTCGTACAGCCATTTTGGAGATCAGTATGGTGGTTCCTCAGGAAAATGGGAATTAGTTTACCACAGTACCTGGCAATCCCCCTTTTAGGCACATACCCAAATGATCCACATCCATGCAAGAAAGACATGTGCTCAATTATGTTCATAGCAGCATTATTTGTAATAGCAAGAGCCTGGAAGCAACCTAGATGCCCCCAACTGAAGAATGGATAAAGAAAATGTGGTACATCTTCACAATGGAATACTACTCTGCAGAAAAAAAAAATAGAATCTTGAAATTTCCAGGCAACTGGATGGAACCTGAAGAAACCATCCTGAATCAATCAGGTAACTCAGTCACCAAATGAGGAACATGCTGTGTACTCACTCATATATGGATTTTAGACCTAGAGCAAATGATCACCAGACTATAATTACACCACCAGAGGAACTAGGGTATAAGATGTATTCTAAGAGATTCATATAAGGTCCCTCACAAAAAGGGAGAAGGGACAAGTTCCTCAGAGCACATGGGAAGTGTGTGGGGGCAGTGAATGGGTAGAGAACTCGAAGAAAGAGAAGGGGAGGAGAGGACATCCCATGCGACTACTAAGATTGAGTAGAAGACAGAAGAGAGAGAGAGAGAGAGAGAGAGAGAGAGAGAGAGAGAGAGAGAGAGAGAGGGAAAGGCTACCATAAATGCCCTTCCCTGATAATGAGATCAACAACTAACTTCTCCACCATCATGAAGTCCTCATCTAGTACCTGTTGGAAACAGAAGGAAAACACATAACTAAACACTGAGTCGAACTAGAATCCAGATACAGAGAGGGAGGACAAGACCAGGTTGCAGAAACACATAGAGACAGCTGACATGAACAAGGAGAAGCTAATTACCTCCCCCCCACAGACATATAGCTGGGAATCCAGCATGGGACTGACTGAGACCCCCTGAATATGGGTTTCAGCTAGAAGGCCTGAGCAGTCTATGGGACCTCAGACAGTGCAACCAGGATATATTCCTGGTGCACAAAAGGATCTTGCAGACACATCCCCCATGGTGGGATACTCCTTTAACCTAGAGACAGGAGAGAAGTACTAGTTCCTACTTCACATGACTTGACAGATTTACATGACCCCTTATTCAATAACATAGCCCTACATGTGCAATGGGTGTTGGGAGATGTGAGGGGAGGTTGGTCAGGGTGCATGTGAGGGGGGAAAGAGGTTAAGAGGAAGGGAAGGAAGAAAGCAGGGAGAGGGAACTGGGATCGACATGTAAAAATAAAAAAACTAATTAAAAAAAAAGTTTACTATCTTTTAAGCCCTGCTGTAAATAACAAATTTTACCTGTACTGAAAGCTCAATAAAGTTTAGAAACAAAAATAAAGTCTCTATAGATAGAGATCTGGAAAATAAATGTGGGCTGCTCTTAGCTCCATCCAGAGTTTGCCTAGGTCAGATATGTTTCATGACTTTGTCAAGGCTGCTAGTAGATGAGTTACTGCTGATGTTCAATTGATCTCTCAGAGAGTATATTTCATATGATTAAAAATCTTGTGAAATGTTTTCCTAATTAGTCTGAGTAATATAAACTTGTATTCAAGAAAAATTAAAAGGAAATCATTGTTCAATAAATAATTGCATCTAGGAGATTACCTAAACTACTGTCTATCCTAGGGGGAACTTGGTTCTATGTTGTAAGAGAACAGGGGTGTAGATTTTATATACCGTTTGACAAGATTGAATAGACTTCAAGTAGATGTCTATATTGGATCACTGTGGGGATGAATTGCCCTCTCACATACTTTCACTTTTTAAATGAATTCAAAATCATTTTTCAGGACTCTAATTCAATGTAATATTGGTTTATGATGTCTGTATAATTATAACAGCTTTTATTCTAGCTATGAATCAACTTTTTTATATATAAACTATGAACAATTTATAGTATAAAGTTCCCTTTTTATATTTATCAAAATTTATCTAGCAATATGTTGCAGAAGGGAAATGTCCAAGCCTTTTTATTGGAGCTGTACTGAATGCTATAAATCTTAACAATAAGAAATAGAGGTTGAACTTCTAAGAGTAGTAGCCAATAGGGAATCTGCGGATGTGAAACCCATGTTTGATATAGCACCTAACAGAAAAACATCATTAAATCTAATCTTTTAAATAGATAAAAAATTAGAAAATTGTCAAAGATTTGGTAAATTATTTCTTTATTTTTATTTATTCCTTGAAAATTTCACACATATATACATTGTACCTTAATTATATCTATCTCTCAGAGCCCTTCCCAAATCCCCACAGGACTGCTTGTCACATCTTTCAGTTTTACCTTTTCCTTCACATATTTTATTTATATATTTTAACCTAATGATTCAATTATTGCTGCCATAAATACATAGGCATGGCATCACCCACTTAGGCATGTGGTAGGTACTTGTGGCCACACTTCTAAAAATAAGTGATTCTCCTTCCTTGGTTTAGTTTGCTTTCATTGTTATAATGAAATTCCATGAGCACAGCAACTTTGTGATGGAAAACCTTATCTTGTAAGTGGCTTATAGTTAAGAAGCATAGTTCAGCAGTCATAAAAGAAAGCATGTCCACATGCAGGTAACTTGGTACTAGAGTGGTAGCTGAGAGCCCTACTTCTAGATCAACAGGCAGCAGGAAGTACAAGTGAACCATTTGGCCTAGTTTGAGCTTCTGAAACCTCATAGCCCACCCTTAGTGATGTATTTCATTCCAAGGTACACACTTACTCCAAAAAATCCACCCATCCTAATATTTCAGCTGCCAGTGAACCCGTGGAGCCCATGATTATTCAAACCACCACACTCTCAGTACCCACCAACTCCCAATATAGTAATTTATTATTAAAAATGTAAAAAGACAACTGAATATTTTTTATTCTGTAAAATCATCACTCATCTTTTTGTTTGTTTTGTTTTGTTGATACATCAAATGTTGTGCACACAGCAGACATGTTAACTTGTGACTGGGTACTAGCTTTGAGCTTTTGATATTGAATTATACCATTACAAATTCATTATAATGTAATTGGCCTTGAGATGTGCTTGTTAAATGAATGAAATGCCTTGAGATATTTAAGTACTGTCTTTTGCTATATAAAATTCTAGGGCACATACTGCTACAGATTGCCCTAACTCCACTTGTTTCCTCATCCTCAGCACAGAGGACAGATAGCTACTTTCTCTTGTTAATCACTCTCATTCAAATTGGTTGAGAAGTCACATTTGTAACTACTTCTCTAAATGTCTGGGTCACAGTGAACAGCAGTTGATATAGATAAATTACCAAGATAACCTTTTGCTAAGGTTATTAACATGATTGATAGGAGTCATTAAGTATGTTAGAGATTATTATATTTTATTGGTAAAATGGGATTTTCCCAAGCAGTCCCTAACTAAGATGGAGAGACATCTTAAGGATACTGGTTAGTCTTGTATCTAATTCTAAAGTCAAAGAGTCATGGGTTGAGGTCACAAATTGTTTCTGTAGAAGAGTCCTTTTGGGTTGTGAGTGGACATTCCAATATCACCTGGAGGCTTTTAAAACAGGAAGCTGGGCTCTCCTGACTCTGGAGGTGTACCAGAAAGTGTGCATTCCTAGCAAATTCATGGACCTACTGTCCATGCTATTGGGCTGGGTCTGTACTCTGAGGAATCTTCTTTTTTTGACATTTTGTTTACACTGCAGGCTCTAAAGCAACATGGCCTCCTCAAGTCCAGCCCTTCTGCCAAGGGATTCAAATGTGTTTAGTACTTGTAAATGAAACTCCTTTGTCTGGTGAATATGAATAAAAATAGTACAAATGATGACATTCATAATGCCAGCTCCATGTAAATAATTTCATGTTCAATGGCCAGTGCTCCGACCTCTTCTGGGAACCCTTGATTTCTCTTTCCCACACTTAGGAAAGCAATACAATAATACACCACAATCTCCATGTCCCTGACCAGAAACACACTTGCAAAAAGTTCCCTTCAACAAACTCCTACAGCATAAAGGTTTGCACACTTTGTTTTCCACCTGAATAGAACCACAGACCTTTTGCTTTTCAACTCAATTTCTGTAAACTCAGAAAAGAGAGGCCAACATGTATCATGTCAGGACCAGGGACAAACATGCCATTAAATCTTCTAACACAAGGAGCCTCTACCTTCTCAGATATTCCTACCACACCAAGATCAATTGCTTTCTTGGGCTGTTTAGTAAGATGTGTAAGAATATCCCTAAGTTCCAGAAATAGTTCCTTTTGTGCCTCAACCTTTTCTTCCCACAAGTGTATTTAAATGAGCACTCTATAAACTCTCTGTATATGGATCACCACACAGATTAGCCTATGTAACTTTCTGTTTAACAAATACAGAATTTTTTTTTTTTCTAAGAGCAAAGTAAAAGTTAAAATACCACAACTGCAGTGAATTAATATAAAGTGTAAAACCATCACACATTTTCAAAGTTGGATTTTTAAATTGATATATTCAAATGTTAATGCTTGCTCTTCACTTTCTTGTTTTGTTTTCTGTGACAGCTCAGTGAGTAAGGGAGCTTGCTCCAAGACTCAAGAACAGAGTTCATTTCCCAGAACCAATAGGACAAAAAAGAAATGATTCCTACAAATTGTTCCCTGATCTTTACAGGTACAAATAAATGGATAGAGACACAATAGATGAATAAATAAATAAGTAAATAACTGTAAAAATAATATTTTTAAAAAGACCTGACAGGAAAAGTCATAGAGTACTTTTCAAAATAAAAGTTGAAAGATTTGATGATGTTTTCAAAGACAGGATAGATGGCATATTTTTAAGGAGTTTTTCCTGTTGAAAGAGTGAAGGGAACATAAAAAGAATATAGTGAAATGAGAAGACCAAAATGATAAGGAGATAAGAGTTTTGATATATTGAATAACCAGACCTCATTTCTAAATTAAATGAGCTGAAATGGTTTTAAAGTAAAGGAAAAAATTTAAAAACAAGTATATAATTTTGTCTTTTAATACTAATGAATTTCTGATTAGAGTGTTTGTCACACCCTAAGTAAGTGAATCAGAAAACTTTTCAGTACCAGCATTTTTGGCATCCCTTAAAAATTTAATGTCACATTATGGCAAAGAAGTTATTGTTAAAGTATATTATTTGCAATTAATTTCACTTTTGAAGAAAAATATTACATTTCCCCTGCTTTGTACATTTTATTCATTGTTAGTGAAACATTTTTTCTCAATTAATCAAACTGCACCACTATTAAAATTTTCACATACAGAATGAGAAATTTCCACACATCTCAATAACTATTTTGGACACTTGCAGTTAAGCACATTAAGATGCTTATTAGTGGAGAGTTGTGGAATAAGCCTCAATTAGTGAATTAGACTGTATTCATTACACTTCACCAAATGCTCATTAACAGATTGTTTGATTATTTTTTTCTCTCTCTTTCTAAACTAGGAAGGAAAAATAAAATAGCAGCACTGGGGAGCTAGTCTGTGTTAGCAGCAATATGGAAATGAAGTCACATGGAAACCTTTTTGCTTACAGCTGCCTGGATTAGAGAGAGTTTGGAGTTTTTATTAGTAATCCATTGTTTGAAACTTGACACTCAATGAATAGGCTAATTCTTTCATGTTGCTAGAAGGGCTTTTTTTATTGTTGTTTTTATGAAACAACAATTTTTCTTCTATTAAAAATGGATCTAAAAGAAATTATCCTTATTTCTGTGCAATAGTGAAATAATTTGATTACTTATTTTAGTTCAAGGACACATAACAGTCTTCAGAAAACCTGTTTATATAATAAACTGCCATCCAAGGTGCTTCTATTCTGTCTTCCTATATTTCCTTCTTTTTTTCTTTCTAGCATAATTCATTACTGATTTTGTTACAATAATAATAATAAAAAAACCTATCCAGCTAAAAGATAATGCTCCTCCCCCCAAAAAAATATTTAAATACCCATCCAAAACTCTTAAATTTACAAAATTGTTCTTCAAAACTTTCTCAGGAAAACAGAACTAATGGAGTTTTTCAACAGTATATGTCACTAACAGTATCAAAAAGAATTTCTTTAAAGAGAAAAATGCATGGGACAGAAATTAGTGGAGTGAAAGAAAATGAAATAAAATTCTTTTACATTTCTGACTCTAAATTGAACAGACAGGTGCCAGGGTTGTTTGTTTCTTGACTTTTTCAGGGTTTTTTTTTTATTATATTTCATGACTCCAATTTATTTATTTATTTTCATTTTACACATCAATCACAGTTTCCTCTCCCTCCATCTCTCAATCTGTCCTTCTGTCCCATGTCCCCCAACCACCCTCCCATCCCATTCCTCCCAAAATTCCACAGGGAGTGTGGTGCCTTCCAGGAGGGGTCAACAAAATCTTTCAAGTCATTTCGAATAGGGAATAGGTGCTCACTCCTGCTTCTAGGTTAAGGGAGTATCCCTTCATGGGGAATGTGCTCCCAAAGTCCTTTTGTGCACCAGGGATACTTCCTGGTTGTAGTATCAGAGGTCCCTTAGACTGCCCATGCCTTCTAACTGAGACCATTGTTCAGGGGCTATGAGTAGAATTAATGCTTGATTTCCAGCTATCTCTCTGGGGGTCCATTTTGCTCCTCCTTGTTCAGGTCAAATGTTTCTGTGTGTTTTTGAAGCCTTGTCCTCTCTCTCTGCATCTGAATTCCAGATCCACATAGTGTTTACCTGTGGGTGTCTCCTTCTGTTTCTATCAACTACTAGATGAGGGCTCTATGATGGTGGATAAGTTAGTCATCAATCTCATTATTAGGGAAGGACATTTATGGTATATAGCCTTTCCACTGTTGCTCAAATTGTTAGTTAGCATCAGTCTTGTAGGTCTCTGCACATTTCTCTATAGTCATTTTTCTCTTTTCCCAGTCGGTGGGCTATGTTTTGGTCTTGTCAACTGTGTCCTTTGTCTTACACAAGCTTCTCAGTTTGAAGAGGTCCCGTTTATTAATTATCTATCTCAGTTTCTGTGTTACTGAAGGTAGTTCAGGAAGCAGTCTCCTGTACCAATTTGTTCAAGGGTACCTCTCATTTTCTCTTCTAAGAAGTTCAGTGTGGCTAGATTTATGTGGAGGAGGTCATTGATCGATTCGGACTTGAGTTTTGTACATGGGGGTAGACATGGTTCTATTTGCAGTCTTCTATAAACCATTGAGTTGTGCCAGCACTGTTTGTTGAAGAAGTTTTACTCCTTCCATTGTATACTTTTAGCTGTTTTATCAAAAATCAGGTGTTTATAGGTGTATAGGTTAATATCAGGGTTTTTAATTCAATTCCATTGGTATACCTGTCTATTTTTGTGCCAATATCAGGCTGTTTTCAGAACTATAGCTCTGTAGTAGAGCTTTAGGTCTCAGATGGTGATGCCTCCTGAAGTTTCTTTACTGTACAGGGTTGTTTTGGCTATCCTAGCAAAAGGTTCATTACCAAACTGTTTTTCGAGGCCACAGTCACCTTGGTACACAAGCCAAACACAAAGACACAACTAAGAAAGAAAGCAACAGATCATTATCCCTCATGAACATTCATGCAAAAATACTCAATAAAATACTGGCAAATCTAATCCAAGAACACATTCAGAGAAATCATCCACCATGACCAAGTAGGCTTCATCCCTGGGTTGCAGGAACGGTTCAACATTGGAAATTCTATCAACGTGAAAACAAACAAACAAAAAACCCACACATGATCATCTCCCTAGATGCTGAAAAAGCCTTTGACAAAATTTAACACCCTTTCATCATAAAGGTCTTGGAGAGATCAGGCATCACAGGAACATACCTAAACATAACAAAAGCAATATACAGTAAACCAACAGCCAACATCAGTCTGAATGGAAAGAAGCTTAAGGCAATTCCTTTAAAATCAGGAAAAATACAAGGCTGTCCTCTCTTTCCATATCTCTTCAGTATTGTACTTGAAGTTCCAGCTAAAACAATAAGGAAACAAAAGGAATTCAAGGAAATACAAATTAGAAAGATAGAAGTCCAACTTTTACTATTTGCAGATGATATGATAGTGTACATAAGTGACCAAAAAAAAAAAAAAAACTCTACCAGGGAACTCCTACAGCTGATAAACACCTTCAGCATACTCACAGGATACAAGATAAACTCGAAAATAAAAAAATCAGTAAGTAGCCCTACTATATACAGATGATAAAGGGACTGAGAAAGAAATCATAGAAACATCACCCTTTACAATAGCCACAAACAACATAAAATATCTTGGGATAATGCTTACCAAAAAAGCGAAAGACCTATATAGAAAGAAGATTGTGTCTTTAATGAAAGAAATTAAAGAAGATACCAGAAAATTGAAAGATCTCCCATGCCCTTGGATAGGTAGGATAAACATAGTAAAAATGGCAATCTTGCCAAAAGCAATCTACAGATTCATTGCAATCCCAATCAAAATCCCAGCACAATTATTCACTGACCTTGAAAGGAATATGATCAACTTTATATGGAAAATCAAAAGATCCAGATTCCTTTTTATCTTAGGGACAGAGTCCTCTAAGCTCTCTGGTCTTCTTACCTTACTTCTATCTTCAGTGATGGTGACTAGAGGATAAGAAAATAGGTGCAAAATTTGGACCAGTCAAATTGATTGTTTGTACTTTGATTGAGTCATAGAGAAAATCTCCATCGTATCATGTTACCAAACTCTAGTGAGCACTTCTATGTATACCTCTTTATTTTGAAGAAAAATCAGCTTTAGGTCTAACTTCGGTGTTTTCATTTAATAATCTTTATTTTTAGAGATTGTACTCAGTCAACATTAAATAAACTTTCCTCCTCTTTCTCACTCTACCCAATAATGAGCATGTGTTTCAAATGTCACACATAAACATTACAAAAATAAACTGGATACAATGAAAACCTTATCCTGACAGAAGAAATATTAGTACTACAGGCCTATAATGCTCATGTCCTAAATGCCCAAATGTGTGATATGAAAATAGAACACATATTCATATATACACATATATAAATATATATGAACCACTATTTCATCTTCAAAACCCTATATATTGCTCCTGTTTCATTAATAAAATTAATAGAACTAAGGGAATTTAAATTTCCAATCAACCCCAGAACTCATGCAGAATGGACCAACCCATCATTATCTTTATTTTCTACCCTCCCCCCCCCCAAAAAACAGAAAAAAAGTCATCAAAGCCTATCTCAACCCATTCAAAAAGCCATGCTTATTGTGGCACCATTAACAAGACTCTGATCACAGAATCAGCAAATATAATGATGACTGAATAAAAGGAAAAATGATATATGCACAAAGCAGTCATTTGGAACAGGGAAGGAACTACACCTATTACTATCAAACAAGTGAAAGGAAGTAGTCTCAAAATAACAAGTGTCACACTTTTTTTCTTATATATGTGATGTACAGGGGGCCCATTGCCAAAATAGGAGGTCACCATGAGGGATGAGGATGAAGCAGTGGGTACAAAAGGGTATAGGAAGTGGGAGAGAATGCAATCCAAGTGTTATTAGATGCATCTCTGAGGCCTTGGGGCTGCAAAGATGTCAGAATGAAGCCTATTGCTTTGAACATTTAATACTCGCTAATACAATTTGACCAAAATCATTTCAAGTGACAATTCAAGTCAAGCTACACTCTGTTTCCTTGTCATGTGCCACTTGTATAGACCCCATTATAGTAGCATTTACTTTTTTTCAGTCCTTACCTCCCTACAGAACACCATTATCCAGACCATACTTCATAACAACCTGTACCTAAAAAGTCCTTAAAATTAAACTGAAACATTCATCTGAATTCTGAATAGGAATGGTACCTTTCACTGCTTAATTCCTGATCCTGAATGCTAATTATCCACTTTCAATGAACTAGTGGATTATAATAAATTTACCAAATGGCTTTCTTCCTTTGTCTTAACTTAGCCCCTATTATATCAAAGATGTTCTATTAGTAATTCAACATTCATAAACATTCTGCAATAAAGTTGTGCTGATTGGAATTGATTTCCAGAGATTTGCAATCTTAAAAAAAAAGTCTTCAAGAACTCTCTCCTCTTCTCATCACTCCACCTGTGCATTAACTAGGTATTTGATGAGATTTCATTAAGCAAAGTCACAGGAGTCTGGAAATCCCATATCCTACTATCACTAATTAAATTGTCTTAACGCTACTGAAGCTGTCAGTTGTGCATGGAACTATTTCCTATGAATGAAATCCATGAGCCTGCTATTTAAATATCATGCTTCTTTATTATTGTTTATTTATATCTAATTTATTAACTGGGTATATTGCTATAGCCTCAGAATATGGGTATCTTTAAGTATAATTAAGAAACCCATTCTGAGTATTATCACTGCCAAATAAATAGAGAAGTTTGGAACCAAAGAAAATATATAAGAGCACAGACATGGGTACACTTATGTAATACAGTCACCAGCCAGTTCATAAACTTTAAGAAAGACACATGACAAGAGCTCTTTAAGTAAAATATTGAGACTGTGTCTACATGGTTTTCTCCTTGCTGTTCTGAAATTTCCATAGTGACAGAACCATAATCCTATTGGTTTTTATTTTATTATACAGTCATCAACTCTGGTATAAGCAAACACCCTGTTCAAACACTGAAAAGAGCTAAATAGAGAACAAACTCTTATGCATGTATGTATGTATGAAACAAAATTAAATTAATAATGTTTAGGGATCATTGCACAGGTCATGGAGATTTTATTATAAAAGTTATCTTTCTAACAGGTTCAAAATTATGTTTCATTGAAAATTATGATAATAATCACATCTACAATGCTGACTCCATTTTCATTTATGGACAACATTGATTTTTGCCACATGTAGAGTTCAAAAGGACTTTAATTTCTACTGTCTCAACAGGTAGTCACAGAAAGATTGAATATTGTCAATGTATTTCCTTGAGCCTGAGATGATGCAGGAAAGCAGGAATGTAGTTTGAGTTTACCAGCTAAGGTAATTATATAGGTTGAGAGGAGAGACTATCTTTTAGAGTTATCTTTGGTAGCTATTTAAAATCCTTATATTTTTACTTTGAGACACTGGAAATGGGACTCATTTGCTGCTTTTGAGACTCTTTTCCTACTATTGGGTTGCCTTGTCCAGCCTCATTATTAGTGCTGTTGTCTTATTGTATCTTGTTTTGTCATGGTTGCTTGTTGTCTCTTAGAGTCTTCCTCTTTCTTTCTGAAGAGGAAGCAGAGGTGGAGGGGTGGAACTGGGGCTGAGGGAAGGTAAGATGGGCACCTAGGAGGAGTTCAAGTACAGAAACTGTTGTTAGGATGTATTGTATGAGAGAAGAACCTAATATCATTTTTTTTTAAATGAAAAGGATTTCCTCAAGTATCTTTAATAGGTTTATCAAAGATGAACACAAAATCTAATATGATAGCTGACAATCATTTTAATATAATTTCAACTGCTATTTGATGGTTCATAAGGTTGGAGAGGAAACATATCTGTGTGAAAGGGTATATTCATTTTGACCCAGAAGAGGACATTAATTTTCCTGCTTTATTCCCTTGGGAGAAGATAGCTCAATTTGGAACTAGATTTGTAGCAGCCAAATCCTAGATACCCTTCAGTCTCCATCCCCACAACACTGAGGTAATAGAAGTATATGATCACACCCAGCTTTTTATGTGAGTTCTGACATCTAAATTTGGTCCCTATTGTTTGCAATACTTTCAGTGTTACCCACTTAGTCACATCTCTAAACCTTCACATTTGTATTTTTTAATTATATTTATTTTATTGACTCAATCTGATACAATTTGAGTCTCCAAACTTACCTCATTTTGGAAAATTGCCAGTTCGGTGGCTGTATTTTAAAACAAGCAGTTTTATGTTCTTCTATTTATTGTCAATCTACTTCCCTTTTCTTTAGATCAGAAGCAGCGAAAACAAAGTGTCAATAGACTCAGAGGAATAAAAAGAACATCTGTTTCATGTGTTTTCCATCATGGGGCCATTTCAAGTGTGAGGTTTGTTTTCTGAACGATCAACACTTTACAATTCCATCTGATGACAAACTGTGCCTACATCCAGATCATGTGGTAGGAAAATACTATTACATAGCTCATCACACCCAGAATGAAAAGTCAGTGGTGGAACATTATGATTTATGTGTATATTCAGCATTTGTCTGGGGAGTCAAACTGACTCCTCTCTTAATTCATTGTGACTAAAATGCTCTCTTACTTAATTCTCTGTAGCCATCAACTCTTCATACAGTCTAATAATGCTTTTTTTTATACAAAACATTCCCATGCCTTACATTTCTGCAAGTCCTCCTCAGTGCCCTTAATTGCTCACTGACATTGCTATGTTGTACTTGTGGACTTTCACACAGTGCCTTGTACAGCATGGCTCATAGAACCTAATGAGAATAAGTTCATCAAATTAATCCCAATAATTAACAAACATGCTGCCGGCTTCTCAGATGTCTAATTTGTGAAACCAAGTTGGCAGACATTTGCAACTGTGGAAGAAGAGTTGATGTCAAAAAGCCCTTCTGAATAATGAAAAGTTATATTTACTAAAGTTCTTCATCAAATATATAAAATGTGTTGATATATCTTTAAACGTAACTAATTATCAATGAAAACGTGTATAAAATAAAATAAAATAAAATAAAATGTTGTGAAAGGGTTTTGGTCCATTTTACCTTGTTGGAAGTTCTTAAGAGAGAAAAATAATCTTGTTTTTATCATAGGTAGTCCATTTTGATGACAGATGACTTAATCCAGTCTATGCTCAGTATTCATGCTGTATTGCTGTGCAAATATTTTCCAAAAGGTTTTATGTATCTATCTCAGGCATTTGTGATACTATCAAGAGACATGATATTGGGCCTTTAGTGGTGTAGGCTGCCTTCAATACTAGAGGGTAATACTTATAACTTCCATGTAGTGATATATTGTTTATGATTTATTAAAGCTTGACTAAGGATTCAGAAAAGCAAAGTCAGCCATCAGCTAGAGAGATCAGGTATTGGTGACACACACTTTTATTCCAGAAGCCAGGAGCTAAGACTCAGGATTAAGAAATATATTGCTCTCTCTAAGTTCAATCTAAAAGAAAATTATAACTCACACCTTTAATCCCTATGGTAAGAAAATATATAAGACAGAAGCAAGCTCATAGAGATGCATTCATTCTCCAGCCACACTGACAAAAGGTTACAGTCTGGGGCTTGGTGAAAACTCATAGAAACAAGAACAACCCATTCATCCTCAGGTACAGGTAAGAAGCTAGTGGCCAGCTGCTTTGGTTTTCTGATATTCTGCTTGAAGCTTGAATTCCAATATCATTCTCTGAGTCTTTTATTTATTCAGGTTACACTTCCATGATTCTGAAATTTTGTGAATATCCTTGTAATCCAGAGCAGGTCATAGGGATACACAAAATTCAGTCAAGCTCATTGGATGAATCAGGAGGTATATCTGAAATGTTTGTGAAGATTAATTTTCATTTTGAGGAAGAGTCACAGCTACACCAGGCTACCTTCCACCTACTATGTAGTCATGGAATAGACTGAACTTATGATCTTTATGCTTTCACTTCCTAAAATGGAATATTAATTGTGAGATAAGAATTAAAGGAATATACACCCAACACCCAGTGTATACAGTTCTGGGAATCAAACTACACATACACATTGAATATGCTAGGAAAGCACTTAATAAACTAAACTACATCCACATCATATATTTACTTTTCAAATGTATAATTTTATTCTTAAAAATTTGCTTCCTCTCCACCCCCCATCTCTTTCACACACATCTTATATGCTCTATTTTCCTCTAACCCATTAGTTTTCTGGTTCAGAATAGTGACCAGGCTTAATGAGAATTTTCTCCACAGCATCTTTGTATCTGTCTTGTTTTATTGTTGTGGTTGCTATTTTTCTTAATTTAGGATGGATGCATATATCAGATATGCTTACAGTAAGGAATTCTTGATAGGTTAAGACTCTTTGAAGAGACCTATGAAAAAAATAAATGAAAATACCAATAGAGCAGCATGAAGATTTTTTATAGTTATGTTATATTTTATAAACCCTTGTAAAGATAAAACTATTAATTCTGTTTACAAATTTTGAAATCTAGCTTTGAATGACTGTTTTAGACTTGAGATCATTATCTGACATTTGTCAAATGAATTCCTATACAAACTAATATGGGGTGGTATGTAATAATAGAGATTTTGTAATTAAAGATAGTCTGGATTCTGGATACTATATGCAGGCTGTGTGACTTACACTCAACTCTCAGCACTTCAGATCTTTCATCAAAACATGAAAACACAAAGAGTATCCAGGATTAATTTGAAAGTTACTATCACAATACTTACATGAAAGTGATCAAGTTATTTTAACAATTTTTTTAAAGAGGAACTGTTTGAGAGTGAATCACGGCTGATTTTTAAGAGAATGAAGATGTCAATGAGCTATGGAGACAGCTAATTCTGTGATTGATCCATATTTGAAGAAGTGATAAAAAGATGCATGGAACACAATTTTGGATGCATAGGTTTTAATTTCATATTTACCAAGAAATCTCTGAAGACATTCTTTAGATGGTGATGAATAATCTGTAAAAACATGTTGACCTGTGAGGTTTAAGTAAAGTGACTGAAAGAAAGCACAGGTTCAGGCGTGAGTGTCACACAGAAAGGTGTAGTTCACTGTATCAAGCATGAACTTTGAAATTCCTACATCTGGGAATAATAGTTTAAATCTCAAGCAGAAAGTTTAACAACCATGAGCAACTTTTCTACTGTCTGACATCCTAAGATAGCATTCTTTGGACATTAGAAAGAAGGGCATCTATTCTGGTGAATTATTTAATAGTAGCAAAACTATCTTGAAACATAATGCACATTCTTATTTGGTAAACTTAATTATACCTAATTGCTGGTTGAAATAATAAATCACAGATAACTCAAAGTTCCAAATAACAATAATTGTGGGCAGCACTTTTTCAAATATTTTACCTTACATATTTTACTTTTAAAACATTTTTAAACCAGCATAGTTGTTTTCAATGGAAATAGTACCTCTAAGGACATTTGACAATATCTGAGATATAGACACTAGGATGTCACATCATAGATGCATGGAGACCAGTGAACACAAGTTGAATGTGCTGTGAAACAGTGCTTAATGAACAGGAGAGGTCAAAACAATGAAGAATTACTTAGCAAATGAAGTTATATGAACACCTCTCTTCTAAGACTGCCCTACTTGCTTACAATCAAGTTATAAACAATATTTTGTCATACACATGTGCCATTGAATAACAGATCACTTTCCTCTTTAGGTCATTTGTCTGAACTTATTTCATAATAGCTAGGGAGTTATTTTATTGATAGACTACAAGATCTGGTAGTAATGTGTTTGTTTTGGGTTGATTGGTTTAAAGCTTCCAAGGTTAACCAGTGTTTCTGGCTGTATCTTCTGAAGTTTTCCTGAATAGGATCAGCCTTTGAATCTGAGTATTCACTATAGTATCATTTAGGATATTCTCCTGCATCACGATGGTCATCAGGTAAGCCATTTTAAGTCATGAACAAAATGGCAGAGGAAGGAAGATTTTGCCTCCTTTGTACTTTTTAACAGGGATTTTGGTAAAGTCTTGTCTTCTGAGTCAGATTTGTACTATTGGCATCATCAGGTTTCAGACTTTCAAACATAGACTAATATGATATCTCCAGCTTTCTGCTTCAGAGTGTAGATTTTCTTAGCCTCTGGGATAGTAAGTCTGTGTGTGTCTGTGTGTCTGTGTGTCTGTGTGTCTGTGTGTGTGTGTGTGAGAGAGAGAGAGAGAGAGAGAGTGAGAGAGTGAGAGAGAGAGAGAGAGAGAGAGAGAGAGAGAGAGAGAGAGAGAGCATGGTGACATGCAACCTTACAGCCACTAATTTAAATAAAGACTAGGGAGGGAGCCTCTAGAAACAGAAAGTAATGTGTGCATAGCACAGGTGCACAAAACATAAGGAACCAAAATCACAAGCATATCAACAGGCTATTAGTACTACAAGAAGGCAGCAATTGTGCCAGCCAATTTAGAAAAAAAAAAAGGGGGGGTGGATACAGGAGGGAGAAACAAACACTGCTTGGTCACAGAACGTTAGTGAAGAGAGAATGGTAGTAAGTGAATTCAGAGCAGGTTTTATGGCATGAGAGCATTAAATAGGAAAGGCAACTGTTTTCAAATATATAAAGAAGGTAAAGTTGAAACCATAGCAGTGGAAAGGAGAAAAATCAACATCTTGAAATATTTGAATCTAGAATTTTTAGCAAGAAAAACATATACCCTTCAATATCAAATGATTGCCTTTAAAGTAAATACTTCTATTGCTACAGTAGACCTGGAAGTTGGACTTGAACCAGATTATTGCAATTTCTTTTGTGTAATAACAATTGATATTACTGTCTAGTGTCTAATATTCACAAAGTAATTTTCTGGTTTTGCTTTCAAGCTGCTGACAGACCTGGATTGCAAAGAAAGTTGAGAGTTACCAGGCCTTCTTATCACATATAGTGACTGATATGTGTGGTAACTACAGGAAGGAGAAAATAAGCTTGCATCTCTCTATACATTTGCAAAGAGAGACAACATTGTTTAAATTCTTGCAGTTTAACAGAATATTAACAAAGACCCTCTAGCTCATTTAGAGTATGGAATGAGTTTGTAAAGGATAGGGTAGCTATAGGCAAAATTCCATGGACAAAGAGACAAAATGCAGACCTGGCTTAAAAAAATTAACTAGTGAATGGGATGTTAACCTCCAACTGTGGAAGTAATTGTATTATAATGGTGATGGGGAAAACTATCAACCAAAGAAATGAACCTGAACTGAAATGTTTCTACATGCCAGAGACATTGGTTACCTTTTAGGTTTTTCATGTGTCTCATTATTTATGACAGTACCCTGTGTTCCATGACCTCAGGAAGTAAGCTGAGCCTAGCCATGAGAATTTGGAAAGATCAAGCTTGCAATGAATAAAATTTTATATACAAAGATATTAGAGATATTCAACTAATGATTCTGCTACATAAGAATTCCTGCTTTCTAAGGTAATTTCAAAATTAAGCATGACATTTGTTGTTCAAGAATCAAAGGGCACAATTTCCATCTACCTGGTAGTTATACTCTTACATACTGCAAGAGTATGTTATCTGGCACACATGGGATTTTGGAAAGTATATCTTCTCTTCTATCTTTTTGAGTTAGTGGAAGACAGTTTTGTCTAATGAATGTGAGATATGAGAAGGATTTTGTTTCTAAAAATTCAAAGACAGAGGTAGGTGGCTAGAGAATAGCAGTCTTGGCAATTTTTAAGTATGGATCCCTTCTTCACAAGTAGCAACAACTCATAGCACAGGAACTATAGCTTCAAGCTTTTGAGCACAGGGGAAAAAAATGGGGTTTGGGACATAACTGCTGTCCTGATTGAGAAATGACATTCTAAATTTCCAAAGTACATTTCCAGTAAGGAACAATTATATGCCATTGTCTTTACTCTCAAGTTTTAATACATTTAGTAGCCTACAGTGTCTGGGAAAGACATCACCCCTCCAACTAGTTTAGAGCAACTCCATTTAAACATTTTTGATTTGTGTGTGTTAGGGGTAATGTTGTGTGTGTGTGTGTGTGTGTGTGTGTATGTGTGTGTGTGTGTGTCTGTGTGTATTTTCTAAACATCTACAATAGTAAGTTTCCATATAGATATTTCAAATGATGGTACCCTTTCTTAAACAGAAGCATTTAAGTTCCATGAAGTCTCATCTGAACATATTTACCTTCATTCATGTTCTACTTAAGTCTTACTCAGAGAGTTTTTTACTGTGACTATAAATTAAAACATGTTCCCTACTTTCTTCTCTAACAGAGATTTGGTATGAAGTTCCATGTTGACAGAGTCCCTGATGTATATGAGGTTGAATTTTGTACAGGGTTGAGTTATAAGAATCTAGTTTCATTTTTTTTTCTGTATGTATACATCCACTCTGACCATCACGATTTTGAACATTATCTTGAACAAAATGAATGTTTGGCCTCATTATTTAAAAAAATGTGGAATCTTGAAAATTCAAATGCAAATGGATTGAACTTGAAGAAACCATCCTGAATGAGGTAACCCAGTCACAAAAAGAGGAACATGGTATATACTCACTCATATATGGATTTTAGACATAGAGCAAAGGATCAGCAGCCTATAATTTACACCCCGAGGGCAACTGGAATACAAAGAGGAATCTAAGATATTCATACAAGATCCCTCACAGAAAGGAAAAGGAACAAGATCTCCTGAGCATATTGGGAGTGGGGTGGCAGTGAATGGAGAGGGAGCTAGTGAGTGGAGAGGGGAGGAGAGGAAAGCACTTAGGAGTAAGAAGATTGAGTCTGGGAAGGAATAGATGAGAGAGAGAGACAGAAAGGGGAGAGGGAGAAAGGGAAAGGGAGGGAGGGAGAGAGAGAGACCATGAAAGAGGAAACCATTATAGGTTTGAAAAGAAAACTGACTCTAGAGAAATGTCCAGAGACCTACAACACTGTCCCCAAGTAACAATTTGAGCAACAGTGGAAAGGCTTCCATAAATGCCCTTCCCTGATAATGGGATTGATGACTACATTATCCACCATCATAGAGGCCTTATCTAGTAGCTGATAGAAACAGAAGCAGACACTCACAGCTAAACACTGAGACGATCTGGAATCCAGATGCAGAGAGGGAAGACAAGACCAGGCTACAAAACTCAGAGACAGCTGTCCTGAACAAGGAGGAGCCAATGGGCCCCAGCCTGATAGCTGGGAATCTAGCATTGGACCAACTCAGACCCCCTGAACATGGGTCTCAATTAGAAGGCCTGGGCAGTCTAAGGGACCTGGGACAGTGGAACCATGATGTATCCCTGGTGCACAAAAGGACTTTAGGAGCACATTCCCCATTGAGGGATACTCCCTTAACCTTTAGGCAGGTGGGAGGGCCTAGTACCTACTCCAAATGACTTGACAGATTTTGTTGACCCCTCCTGGAAGACATTACCCTCCCTGTGGATTGTGTGTGTGGGAGGGGGATGGGATGGGAGGGTGTTCGTGGGGGCATGGGAGGGAAGGAGGGAGAGGGAATTGAGATTAATATGTAAAATAAGGATAAGTGAATAAAAATATCAATAAAATAAGTAATGCGACATTAAAAAAATTGTTTGGCTATAGGAACATGGGCTTGTGTCTGGGTTCTCAAATCCATCAACAAATGTATGTGTTTTGTTAATTACCATACTCTTTGTTTTAGTATGGTGATGGGAGATGTCATTCTGTATATGTTCCTCATACTGGTTAATAATAAAGCACTGTTGGCCAATAGGAAAGGAAGATAGGAGGGACTAGGAGACAAGGAGGAAATAGGAAGTAGTGAGGAGGAGTCAAGATGGAGAGTCTGGAGAAAGCAGTATGCCGCCGGCTCCCCGGTAAGAGAAATACATAGATCAGCAGAAATGGGTTAATAATTAAGATAGAGCTAGCCGATAAGAAACAAGTAACATGGCCAACAGCATTGAATCAAATACAGAGTTTCTGTGCATTATTTGGGGCAGCGTGGCGGCGGGACAAGACCAGCGGCGGCGGGGGAAAAACCCATACACCTTACAGTATGGTTTGATAATATAACTTGAAATCAGGAATGGTGATACCTCTAGCAGTATCAGTGTTAAGTTACCTGTTTCGTGTTCAATTTAACATCTGTAGACCTTATAGGTCATTTCCCTTGTTCTTGGTTACCTCCCATAATTTGTCTATAGGACTCCATTGTTAAAGAAGCAGATATGTGAGTCATAAGAACATGGATTTAAAACAAGTTGATATTTACCTGGAAAGTTTCATTACTCTGGATACCTTTCACAGTATTAGAAAATGTTTTACACACCACTGGGAGAGAAATAATCAATAAGTCTTACTAAACTCGGAACTTGGTCAGCTATAATAACAACTGCCCTGGCAAGATATCAGAAGCATCTTCAACAATGATGTGGTACCATCTAGTTAGAGTAGACAACTAAAAGCATTTGCAACAGTCTATCTTGTTTGCACAGCCTTGGGGTCTCTCCCGTAGCTTTTCTTTTTTAATAGGTTCTCTATCAGATAATTTGCAGGAACATCATGGGTCTAGCTAGCCTAAGGATCCAGATGCCCCATTATCAGTATCTCTCACCATAATGGAGTACTGGCTAAAATTAATGAGAAAATATTGAAGCATGACTAGTTTTAAGTCTTAGCAGATTTACTAATGCATTTTTGGTGTTTGTTTCTGGGGTCATGATGCATTGTACATGTTTGTGAAATGATCGAAATCTAGATACAGGAAAATATATAAGAATATAAGGTAATCCCGAAAGAACTCTTTTCCACTATCCTTTCACAAACACATTCTGTCCTCCTTAAATCATGGCAGTCACTGATATACTCCTATTATATTAGTTTTGATTTTAAAAATAATTAAGATCACAAAAAAATCAAGACTAGATTATTTTATTCATTATAATTCCTCTGTGACAAAAATTTTGTTTGTTTCTATACTTATTGAATTTTATCACTGTATAGGGTTCTATTGTATGGAAACACTAAAAATATGTATATTTACCCAATAAATAACATTGAAATTACTTCCTGATGTGGCAGTTACCAATAGAGCATGTTTCTATGTAGGTAAATTCCCATTTCCCTGTGGCAAATAATCTGAAGTAGTATCCCTTGAAAAGTAAGCTTCACTTTCTATCAATGCCCTTCTCTTCCTGCTATATGTCATATTATATTCATAGAACTGCTGACAAAGAGATGCTTACACAGTGAAGAAGACTTATTTTTTGATAAGATAAAAAGGTATCATCATGGAGATGAGCCTCTTGCTATTAACTTTTAAAACACAAAATAGGGAATGTTAAATGTCAGAGAAGAAATGGTGGGGGTATTCTTTGGTAATGAGTAGATGACGTCTTTAGGATTTTTTTTTAGTTATTGTTGTTTAATGAAGAAATGTGAGAGTAGCAGATATACATATATTTGTATGTGTGTGTTTGTGACTAGAACTGGTTTATTCCTAATCCTTCCTGCACCATAGAATTATAACAACTGAAGTTGTCTAAAGAAGACAAAATGAAGGAAGGAATTTTTGATGGCTTAAACTACTGGATGTTTTAAACTTATAAAAGATAGAAGTGAAAACATTTCTTGTTTTGAAATACATGTATAAAGGTGACCAATGGCTCTCAGATATTATCTAACAACAAAGAAAATTCACAGTGGAAACCTTTATATATCAATAAACAAACCTGTGATTTCACAAAAGTCTGGAAATGGATTAGGCAATGAATTAGAAAGAAGCACTTGAAAGTACTCAATAATATAACAAAGAGGCAACTTGCTTTTGACTTTATTTTATGCAGTGAAAATCATGTTGAGAATATTTAAGTTCCATAATCAAAAGGCATGCATTTGTTTTGTTCCTTGCTAATATATTAAAGTCTCCTAACTGTAAAGCACTGAGATGATTATTAGAAATTTTGCTCTAATACAGTTTATTAAAATTTTGCCCATTTAAATGTTCAAGACTACTTTATATTTTGATTTCCAGCAAACATATACAAATATTTATGACTCAACAGTTTTTCACCATTTTTATTTACTCTATTTCTGAAACACGTACAAAAAAAAAATAAAATAAAAGATCTTAGTCACTGCCACTTACTTCACATAAGTTAATGAAGTTCTATATTTCATTCTGGGGAAGTCTTCAAAGGATTCTCCAAGCATGTGATCAAGCATGAGCCTATAGTGAAGGCAAGCTGTGTTATGTCTGTATGCATCAAACATTCAGTGTGTGGGTTATTCTATACTACGATTTCTAGCCTGTGCTATCTTTTAGGCACTGGGCAGTTTTCAGTGTCTCTCTGAACTTCTTTAACTAAAGAGAGAGCTGTCAAGCAGGGATTTAAGTCCATCTCTGACCAACACAATAACCTGTGAGTCCTCTTCTCTATTACACTTAGAAAGCCTAGTCCCTACTCCAAATAACTTGACAGATTTTGATGACCTCCCCTGGAAAGCATCACCCTTCCTGTGGAGTGGGGCTGGTGTGGGATGGGAGGAGGACTGCGGGGCATGGGAGGGAGGGAAGGAGAGAGAGAACTGGGAATGATATGTAAAATAAGAAAAAATAATGAATAATATACATATATGTATATATGAATGTTAAATGAATTATAAAAATAGAAAGAATGGGTATGGGAACTCCAGCATGTTTTGTAATTCTTCCTTTTTTTTCAGTGAAATGTGACACAGGCATGTGATACTTTTCACTAGTATCCTTCCACTTTTGTTTCCAGGTTAAATTTTAATATTTCTATTTAAAAATGTACCTGTGCCTGGAATATGGGCATGGGCCTACATCTGAGAGCCATGTTAGTGCCTGACAGTCATCCTACAAAATCCCTGGCCTCAGTTCCCCTACCTGTGTCCATGTTGGCATCTGAGAGACATACAAACTTCAGTGGCCTCCACTTCCACCTTTGGCCATGGTGTCCTCCAGACACAAACTACTGCTGGGGACCAAGTCTCAGTTCATGGTGCATGGTAACCAGAGTCTATGTTGAGATCCATGATTCCTGTTGCCATCATGGCCACATGGATTGCCCAGATTTCTACCCCTCACTGTGTCAGCATGAATTGTGAACCACCCTCCCCCCCCCCATAGGCAAGCTGATACTGAACCTCCCTGGTCTTGGGATAATGGACCCTAATGCCAAGGGAAGACTGACCCAGGTATCTAATAGGATAACTGGCCTCCCACACATGGGAAATATTGCCCACTCCTTACCTCGGGCCTGGGAGATCTAGCTACTCCCCCTAATCCAAGAGTAGTGGCCCTAGCCTGGACTAACCAACTCAGCTGCCACCCAGGCACACATCCAGAGTTTGTAGTAGAAACACTCCAATATCTCCATGTCTATGACCTGATTGAGTGTGTGAAAAAAACTGATCTCCATGATGCAGGCAACAGAGCATATAGGGGAGGCATGTTAGTAAGGGACCGTATCAATGGTGCAACACGGACATTGGCCTTGACCTGACTAACAACTCATTACATAATGAACATTTGCAAGTAAAGCTGTTTGGACAAAAGGGTATGCTATGTGATACACAGCAGCTCCTAATGCCAGCCTCAAAGATGAATGAAGAAGCTATGGAGAGGTGGGAAAGACTGAGGAGTGAAGTGTTTTTCTTTTACAACTATTATGTGATAGGGAATGTCCTTCTGTATATTTGTTTCTTTTATTGATTGGTGAGTAAAACACTGTTTACCAACAACTAATAGAGGCAGGAAGATAGGTGGGACTAATAAATGAGAAGAATTTTTGGAAAGGTAGGCAGGAGCAGAGAAGAAGACAATGTAGCAGCCAAAGGAGTAACTGGTCCAGACATTCTCCATTGAGCCAAGACCATGTGAAAATACTTAGAATTATAGAAAGGGATTAATAATCAATAAAAAGCTAGCCAACACAAAGCCCTAGCCATTGGCCAACAGTTTTATGATTAATATAAGTCTTTGTGTGTTTATTTGGGGCTGAAGAAGTAAGCAGGATTTTGTGGGACAAAGAAAACTTAGCAAAAAATTATTGCTTATTTTTACCTTATTCTAATTCTTTTTTTATCATTCTTTTGAGAGGTATGGAGATGAGTGAAATTGGTATGAAATTCCTATAGAATCAATAAAAATGCAGCTATCATATATAAATAGAGTGATAAATATTCACAGACTGAAGACATCAGTCTAATATCCGCACTGCATGAGAGTTCTTCAAGATCCTACCCAACATTTTTCCCATCCTCAGAGCAAATATTATCTGACTCACAGTAGTTTAGTCTAGATACATGAACATTCATGCATTTTCTAATCAAAATTAGAGAGTATATGATTTCTACTTAACTTATTTCAAACAATGACAAGTATGTTTGTGTGGCTGCATAATATTAGTAATTATGATATGCCTAATAGCATAATTTTAATGTGTATATAACATACAGTTGGAGGTGGGTATGTGTATACACAAATGTAGATACATATATATAAGTATATACACATGGAACTGCATATATATATATATATATATATATATGATATTGTATATATGCATGCCAAATTATCCAGTCTACATTTGATGGGGAATTAAATAATTT